>NC_141023.1:43120000-43280000 GCF_052040795.2 Danio rerio | reverse complement strand
AAGAAGATACACAAGCGTACTACAGCCAGTGATAAGCAAATACACTTAGTTTGTGGTGTCATATTGTTATTGTAATTTTTTTTGTTTCTAGCTTAATAAAGAAAAAAAAAAAGGATTTGCACATTCTCATTTAGGATGAACTCGCAATTTTTAAACATTCAAAACTTTTTGTACACTCATACATTTGCAAATGGTGTTTTGCATTTGTGAAAAGTATTTTATGAAAATGTATTTTTATTTTCTGCACGTGAATTGTTTTTGTGAATATGTATAAATATTTTACGCACGTGAATTCGGCTATGCATGTGTTCATTGTGTCTTTTGCGTGAATTTGTTTTGAGTCTATTTTGTCTCCATAATACGGAGGAAAGAAGTCAGCCGTACCACCCTGTAACATTTGTTTTACACACTAAATGCAGACATATATACACGCACATATTTCTTGATTCTCAAAAATGTAGCCCTGGAGACATTTTCCAATGAGCCTGTGTTGAAAAATCAAAAGGTATTGTCTTCACATTATATGCATACTTTGTCTATAGAAGAGTGATGCATTTTACCTTCACATTTTTCCACTTCTCTTCAATGCCATCACTGAGAGACAAGGCCTGCATTGTGTGGACAGAAAGTCTGAGTTTGTGTCGGCAGCCAGACTCATGTGTCAAAGTATATAAATACATTAATAAAAAATACATCAGCAACAGAAAATTGATAAATGTTTCCATGATGAGAATTATATACACCGCATTTTTATTGAAGGTCTTCTATTATTTGCATTTAAGGCCTATTTATACACCATCCTCAGAAATGTTATGAATTCAGATGACTGTAAACAGACTTACCGTTTCATAATGAAAAAGTTTCTTTAGCTTGACTTTCACCCTGAAATAAACAAACAAAAAATATATTTAAAGCACAATATGTACTTTTCTCCTCTAGAGGGGGCATATAACAAACAAAAGCTATTGTGAACAAGTGTGTTTGTTTATGTGTGTGTATATACAGTTGAACTCAGAATTATTAGCCACCCTGTTTATTTTTCCCCAATTTCTGTTTAACAGAGAGATGATTTTTTCAACACACTTTAAACATAATAGTTTTAAAAACTCATTTCTAATAACTGGTTTATTTTATAGTAACAGGGAGGCTAGTAATTCTGACTTCAACTGTATGTGTGTGTGTGTGTGTGTGTGTGTGTGTGTGTGTGTGTGTGTGTGTGTGCGTGTGTGTGTGTGTGTGTGTGTGTGTGTGTGTGTTTGTGTGTGTGTGTGTGTGTGTATATAAAAAAAAAAATCTATATATATATATATATATATATATATATATATACATATATATATATATATATATATATATTAGGGCTGGAAAATGATTTAAAAAATTAACGTAATTAATCACACTTTTTTTGTAATTAATCATGATTAATCACGAAACGCCGTGTTTATTACAGAAATAAAAGCACAGGCATTAAATGCCATTTGGATTTTACAACATTTAAAGCCAATAACAAACAAAAAGGATTTCCATGTTGGATTTTAAGTGGACTACACACACATACACGTGTGCGCATTACAGCGGACCCAGTGAGCGAGGGAGGGATCCCTTCAGATTTATCAACACGCACGATGGCATTCATCAAATTGGCTTAAACTACGCACTCTAAAGTATGGCTGTATTTTACAAGCAAGGGTTCTGACACAGCAACATGAAACTTATAAAATGTGAGGGCTCATGGACTTAGATTAGAGAATAGGGCAGAGAATAGGGCTGTCTTTGACAGCTTGTGACTTCATCTGCCATTTTCACTGAGTATATTTACATGGACACCAATACTCCGCTTTTATGATTAAGATAATACTGATTAAGAGTCTACAATGAAAGCAGCGATTTTTATTTAATTTTTTTAATACCTTAAAGGATCGCCTAGGTCGCCTCTATGCACGCACTGTCCCTAAACTGCAACGGCCACAACAAGAAGTAAAGAAAAAAAAAATGCAACTGTGTTATTTGCGTTATTTTTTTACGCGTTAAATATTTAAAATTAATAACGTGCTTAACGCAAATTTTATATATATATATATATATATATATATAAAATTTAGCGCATATTATATATATATATATATATATATATATATATATATATATATATATATATATATATATATATATATATAAAATCAATAAAAATTTTGGCAGCATTACTCAGTTAAGAGAAAAGTGACCTTTCGGTTTCACATTTAAATCAGTATCTAAAATGTGTAGTTGAATTCTCTCTTATTTAATGAATTGTTTTCTCTATTATAAATGTTTTTATTATCTGTCTGGCTGATTTGAATGTTTTTAGTTTCTGGTAACACTTTATAATACTCCGCTTTTATGATTAAGATAATACTGATTAAGAGTCTACCATGAAAGCAGCGATTTTTATTTAATTTTTTTAATACCTTAAAGGATCGCCTAGGTCGCCTCTATGCACGCACTGTCCCTAAACCGCAACGGCCACAGCAAGAAGTAAAGAAAAAAAAAATGCAACTGTGTTATTTGCGTTATTTTTTTTACGCGTTAAATATTTAAAATTAATAACGTGCTTAACGCATATTTTATATATATATATATATATATATATATATATATATATATATATAATTTAGCGCATATTATATATATATATATATATATATATATATATATATATATATATATATATATATATATATATATATATATATATATATATAAAATCAATAAAAATTTTGGCAGCATTACTCAGTTAAGAGAAAAGTGACCTTTCGGTTTCACATTTAAATCAGTATCTAAAATGTGAAGTTGAATTCTCTCTTATTTAATGAATTGTTTTCTCTATTATAAATGTTTTTATTATCTGTCTGGCTGATTTGAATGTTTTTAGTTTCTGGTAACACTTTATAATAACTATGCATGATGAATCATTTATTAATCATTAGTGAATGCATTATTTCTTAAGCATTAACTCTACATTAATAAACGTTAGTTAGCAGTTTACATAACTGCAACTGTAAAACTGCAGCTACAAATGCTCTATTCTTGACTTGTAAGGACGTGCAATGTGCTTGATAATTGTACATTAATAAATTGTGACTGATTGATTCTTTATTACTAAATAGCAATATTTACAAACTATTTATGTTAAGAGTAGTTGGAGGGTTTTAAGATCATTCAGGATAAGTAAGTGATCAATACATTGTTGAAATCAACTTTTATATATCCTATTATTCAGGCGTATAGTGATGGTTATATTGTATGTTAATAAATGCTTTATTAACTCATCTTCATGCAGTTTTGTGACCTAATCTAAAGTGAGAACTATTTATGCTTCATAAATCGGATGAAAATGTTCTATGATTGTTCAAGGTTTCTGAGTCAGTTGTATTGTATTGCAATGCAGCCTCAGCCTGAACAGTCTTATTACAATTCACGAAAGTTTTACGTCACTCTATAAGTTGACTTTCATCATAATTCTGCACTGACTGGAGTCACTCCACTTTATGATTTTACATCCTGGTATGTCTTTGATCTCTTTGTGAATACAATGACAGTTGTGAAGGCTGGGGTGAACAGTGAGGTGTTCTACTCCTAAGCATTACAGTGAGACTTAACAAAGTGTCCTACTGAGATTTTCACTAGTTTAAAATGCTCTATTGTGCAGGTAAAAAAACACACACACTGAGCTGCTGGTAGTTTTTCAGTAATTTATTTATTTCATATTATTTCAGCTATATGCAATCAAAAGTTAAGGGGTCATGACATAAATATTTAAACTCTTTTATCTCTTTCTCCTCGTCCTCATCTTCGTCCTCTTTAATCATCTGTGCATGAATTTCTGGCTTCTGCAGTACACTTTTAAAATAAACGGATAAACACTCTCTTCAGTGTCTTTATTTCTTTGTGACAGCATGCTGCTTGACATCTTGTTATATTATTTTGTGCATGAGAATCAATTCAGTACCAAAAGGGTCAGCAAAAAATATATATATTTAAATTAAATAAATTAAACAGCCAACCAAAACAAATCAGCATTTACTGAAATGAAGAAGTTTAATTTGCATACAGTTGTAGCCTAATAGACATAAGATGCCTTGTAATGCCCCTGAAAAAAACATTGTTTGTATTTTAAATACTGTATTTATTAATATAAATTTACTCCTCTCCATATAATGTTTTAGCCTTGCTAAAAAAAGAGTCATCACAGAAGTCCTAATGGTATTGCACTACAGATAGCATTAAAATATTACACTTAATCATTTAACTACAACCCAATACATTTCTTTGTTTTGCAACATATTTCGTTAGGATTTCATTACCAAAACCAATGTAATTCCCATTAAAACCATTGCAATGTTTATGGGGTGGGTTGACTATATGAATCTTGAAGGAACAGTAGGCTGTTTTGGAAAAATGCTAAAGTGTGTAAAGGTCTCAAATCCTTATTTTAACAAGCCAATAATATTGATTGAATATTTGATTATTATTTCTTGGCCTTGTGTGTGTGTGTGTGTGTGTGTGTGTGTCTGTGTGTGTGTATATATTTATATTATATAAATATTTAAATAAATATATTAATGATATATATAGTTGAAGTCCGAATTATTAGCCCCCCTAAAAAAGCCCCCTTTTCCAACACATTTCTAAACAAAATACTTTTAATTACTCATTTTCTAATAAGGTATTTATTTCCTCTTTACCATGACGACAGTAAATAATATTTTACTTGATATTTTTCAAGACACTTCTATACAGATTAAAGTGACATTGAAAGGCTTAACTACTGTAGGTTAATCAGGTAAGGGTTAGGTTGGGGTAATTAGGCAAGTTATTGTATAATTGTGGTTTGTTTTGTAGATAGAAAAATATAGCTCAAAGGGGCCAATAATATTGTCCCTAAAATGATGTTTAATAAACTAAAAACTGCTTTTATTCAAGCCGAAATAAAACAAATAAGACTTTCTTCTGAAAAAAAAAAAATAATATATATATATATATATATATATATATATATATATATATATATATATATATATATATATATTATCAGACATACTGTATTATTTGGAAATTATTTTAAAAAAGAAAAAAAATTCGAAGGGGGCTAATAATTCTAAAATGTATATGTATATTTCTTTGAACATTACCAAAACAAACATTTTTTTCAGAGGATTACCAGAGATGGAGCTAGCAAAGTTATGAAAAAAACTGCAAAAACAACAACTTTAAAGTGACTTAATAAAGAGGCCATAAGTTTTAGTTTTAGATATGTCTTTAAGCCAAATTTGCAGACAAAATTATGTCCATCACTGATATAAGTCCAATACTTTGAGAACAGGTGCCAACTACAGTACTATTTTATTCCACTGGAGGAAAGACTCTCATGCACCCTATACCCACTACCCTAATTCCTCAGCGCCCATATTCATCATCATCAAAATGCAGCATTTGTAATGTATACCCACAGTTTTGTGAATCTTTAATGTCAGAGCCGAATGATTAAATGTTAAGAAAATCTTTCCAATGACTTTGTGCTGTGTGCTGAGATCTGGCTGATGCTGCAGTTATAATATTTAACACCACCTCTGGCTGCTCTCCAGAACCCACAGGGACATCATTTGCATTCATAGCATGGCAACTATTTTAAGCTGCGTTAAATGCCTTCATTGTAGCTATGGGAATTGATGCTGTTTTTTGTTTGTTTTTGAGGCTTTTGGGTTTGTACAAATTTGTTGCATAGATTTTTGCTCTCTTATGAAGAGCTGTTTTACAAGAATATGTTGAAAGTTTTGTTATTAAGAAGCATCAAATGCTCTTCTAATATATATAAATGCAGCTTTGTTCCTGAGGCCATAAGTCTTTATAACCTTAAATTTAGCTAGTTTGAAATTTTTAATATGTGTTTTTGTTTGTTTGTTTGTTTGTTTGTTTGTTTAGTAATATTCTTCTATTTATGAAGCTATAATAAAGCATGCTAAATTGTGTGTATGTGTGTTTTTTGTTTTATATTGTTTATGATTTAAATTGAATTGCCCCTGGTGGGATTAATAAAGGCGTTTAACTTAAACTTACTTAAACTTATCTACAATACCTGACAAAAGTCTTGTCACCTATCCAAAATTTAAGAACAACAGATCATAACTTGACTTCTAGTTGATCATTTGATATCAAAAATGGCTTATATGAAAGGCAAAGGCCTTTAGATAATGCTTATTTTACCAAATAAGTATAAAGTCATGGTGCAGTGGAAAAATAATTAATATTGTGTATGACTCCCATGAACTTGGAGGACCAGATCCATTCATCTCTGCAAGGACTCAAATAACTTATAAAAAAGTCATCTGGAATGGCAAAGAAAGCGTTCCTGCAGGACTCCCAGAGTTCAAGATTCTTTGGATTTATCTTCAATGCCTCTTTCTTCATCTTAGCCCAGACATGCTCAATAATGTTCATGTCTGGTGACTGGGCTGGAAAACTTCTGGGGCACCTTGACCTTCTTTGCTTTCAGGAACCTTGATGTGAAGGCTGAAGTATGAGTAGCGCTATCCTGCTGGAGAATTTTCCCTCTCCTGTGGTTTGTAATATAATGGGCAGCACAAATGTCTTGATACCTCAGGCTGTTGATGTTGCCATCCTCTCTGCAGATCTCTCAAACGCCCGCATACTAAATGTAACTGCAAACTGAGATTTTTTCCTTCACAAAACTTGACTGATTTCTGTGAGAATCTTGGGTCCATGCGAGTTCCAATTGGTCTTCTGCAGTATTTGTGATGATTGGGATGCAGTTCAACTGATGATTCATCAGAAAAACCTACCTTTTACCACTTTTCCAAATGATCAACTAAAAGTCAAGTTATTATTTGTTGTTCTTACAACTGGGATCAACAACAAGACTTGTGTCAGGTAGTGCAGTGGTCCCCAACCTTTTTATCAGGAGGTTTTATCCTGACAATTTGACTGCAGACTGGGTGTACGCAAATTGCTAGGCAACCTTCAACCGTTTTTTGCTGACAAAACATTGCTTCAGCTCTCATAAAAGTTTTATTTATGGAGAAAATTAAAAGCACTGCAGTGTTTGTCTGAGATCTACCGAAATGTGTATATTCCATACAAAATATGAAGCTGATCAATCAGTTCTTGTCACATGAATTGCAGTGCGCTAGTGGCATTCTGAAGATGTTTTCAACTATGCCTACATTGAAAATAACAAATGCGAAAAAGACGCAATATGTGAACTCCCGCCATCATATGCAATCTCCTGAAGTTGATCATCTTCTTGCATAGACATGCTGGATTCACCTGATTTGTTGTCAAATGGGTTGTGGATCTACTTTCTTGGCAGTTCGTGGGTCCTTCAATGGGCCTTTGCTTCCTTTGCAAAGAAGCCTTCCAAAGATGTCTTTTTCTTACTCATTTTGCGAGCTTGTGGGTTAAAATTTAGTGCTCAAGTAACAGAGATGTATGCAAGAGAAGATTTTTTTCAAAATTAAAGATGGTTCAGACTCAGATAATAAATAAAATGGAAATATTTCTTCTCTGGTCCGGTACCAATTGATCCATGGACCGGTATTAAACTGCGGCTGTGGGGTTGAAGATGACTGAGGTGGTGTATGCATATGGTTCATTGTGAACATTAACATCTCTTCTGTAATTTTTAGATGGCTGTTTAACTTTGAATAATTATACACTTTAATACTTTAAAATTATACAATTTAATTGATTGATTAATTCATTTAATTAAAAAGTGAAAATGCAGTTCTAGAATTAATAAATTCATTAAAAAAGCCATGTCTTCTTTGATTTGATGGACCATTTCGATCATTTTGACTTTGATGTGCGATGTTATTCTAAAAATATCATAATGTAAATGGGGAAAAAATGCTGGCTGCTCATTGTCTGGTTTTTGTACCTTTATTTACGTGGCCAACCCAAATAATATATTGTTTCAAATATATTATGTTTCAAATAATAGTTTAACATAATTCAATTCCAAATAGGGATGGGTACTGGAAGTCGGTACTTTATCGTTATCGTGTTATAGACCGAAGTATTGATAAGTATTGATAAGCTTTGACGTTAACGGTTCTACTATCGGTACTGGAGAATTATTTCTGAATAAACATTACTTGCAATAGCATAATTTAACTGACCAGCATTTTCCAATTTGCGATATTTGATATTCATCTGCACAGTTGGTAATCTTATATGAGAAATGCTTGTGTTTCCAGCGAGCGCATAAAGTATAAAAGCCTTCACAGTTCTCGGCTGCGCGCATGCACTCAGAGGAGGCTCGCGCTAAGCGCACAGACATAGCTCGTGACACACTAAAGTGTTTCTGTCTGCTGACAGCAAGACGGAATTGTAAGATGAAAGGGCATAACTTGTAATAAGTTAGAGGTAATTGCCTGAATAAAAAGAATTATAAATGTTGATTTTAATAGTTTATTAATCATTTACCAACTCATTCAGAATGATCTTAAAAACCGCCAACTACTCTTAAACACAAATGGTTTGTAAATGATGTAATACTTAATTTAAAAATGAAAAATAAATCATTAACAAAGTATGAAAGTACAACTATTAAGCACAATATAAATGTGTTTTTAAGTCAAGAATAGAGCATTTGTTGCTGCAGTTATAAACTGCTTACTAACGTTTATTAATGTAGAGTTAATGCTAAACAGATTATGAATTCACTAGATTCTAATGCTTAATAAATGATTTATAGTGTGTAGTTATTATAAAGTGGTACCAAATGAAATATATAAACTATTTTGTAGTTTACTTTTGATAGTTTAGTTATGCAAAAAAATCAGATATAGGATTATAGGATTAACTGTTTGCATTTTCTCCTCATGAACATGTATTATATATTCACTGGTAATTACATCATCACACTTGTATGTCAAAGTGCAGAATTTAATCAATAGTTAATTGATTAAAAAAAACAATATTTAAAAAAACTGACACTTTCGATCCCTCGACAAATGAGACTGCATTAAAAAAATCAAACTGCAAGTGTTTTAACCCAGATTTCATTACCAGGTAGGGGAGAATGGCTTATCAGTGGTGCTCCATTATTGGTGTGGATTATTTATTTAGCAGTTTTCCAATATTCTCCGGCAGCTCTGTATATGGTGAGAGAATCAATCTAAAGGTCTCGGCATTGAACTGCTCATTCTGCACCTGTGTCAGGCTGTGCGTCCCTTTAATTAAACCATCCACAGCCTGCTGTTCCAGACACACCAAAAAAACAAACAGAGTGTGGAAGTGTTGGTCTTAGAAATGTTAGGTCTTTTCCCCTACTTTGCTTGACATTTTCATTTATTACATTCAAAGAAAGCATGTAAACACTGAAAACAAGAGCTATAGTATGTATTACAATGTCTTCATACAATGCTTCTCAATCTGTGCATGTGTCTGATTGTAAATAAGCAATTGTTTATATTTGTTTATTATATATCATTTTAATTGGTGCATACAACAAACTAATTCACCTCTATTTATTTTAAGAGTTGTCCATTATTTCAAATATGCAGCTGTGTCAAGTGGCAGATGTCCAAAACATGAGCAAAATACAACCTTAGTTATTTCCACAAATAATTAGAGAAATATATTTCCCATGAGGATCCCCTCTACAGTCATCTTGCTTATCATCTAATCTGTTCAGAAAGAGAGAGAGAGAAGAAAAGCATATCTGGGAAAATGGGGTTTTCTTTCACACCTACACAGAACGACTGCAGAGATTCATTGCTTTTCATAGTGTGTATGCAGTGCACCTTTGCTTAGTTCCCCTTTTGTCTTTGAATGCAGAGCCAAGAGAAAATGCTGGATGTCCTTGGAAATAGTTCATACAGAATGTTGGGCATTGGTGGGGATGGAATGGAAAATAACAAAGTTAAAATAATATACATACATATATATATATATATATATATATATATATATATATATATATATATATATATATATATATATATATAGTTGAAGTCAGAATTATTAGCCCCCCTGAATTATTAGCGCCCCTGTTTATTTTTTCCCCCCATTTCTGTTTAATGGAGGGAAGATTGTTTCAGCACATTTCTAAGCATAATAGTTTTAAAAACTTATTTCTAATAACTGATTTTTTTTATCTTTGCCACGATGACAGTACATAGTATTTTACTGGATATTTTTCAAGACACTTAGGAATCATTTAGGAAATATGTAAAAAAAAAAAAAAATCAAAGGGGGCTAATAATTCTGACTTCAAATGTGTGTGTGTGTGTGTATACACACACACACTTGTCATTTGTCCGTCCACCTATCCATCCTTCCATCCATCCATCTATTCATTCATCCATCTATCCAGCCATCCATACATCAATTCATTCACCCTTCCATCCATCCATTTTTATGTGTGTAATGTGATTTGTGCATCTGTTCATCCATCCATCCATTCGTCCATCCATGCATACATTCATCCATCCATTCTTCTATCCATTCATCCATCCAAACATTTTTACTTGTGTAATGGGAATTGTGCAGCTATTTATGTCTGTCCATCCGTCCATCCATCCATCCATCCATCCATACATACATACATACATACATACATACATGCATCCATTCATCCATCCTTCCATCTATCCATTTTTATGTGTAATGTGAATTGTGCAGCTATTTATGTCTGTCCATCCGTCCATCCATCCATCCATCCATCCATCCATCTTTGAGTGTGTAAAGTGAATTGTGCAGCTATTATGCCTATCTATATTTACATCCATCCATCCATCAATCCATCGGTTCACACACAAATATGAAGCATTGCATGTATATTTCTGACTGGCTGATGAACATTCAAAGGGGTCCAATTATTTTCAGGGAAATGCACAGCTACCGTGGTTCCTGTCGGTTACTGAATACTTTATAGCTCCATATCCCTTATGCAAATGCTTTTTAGTAACTTCAAATTATACGGCCTACAACAGTCGAAAAATCAAATCAAAGCAAAACAAAATCCTTTGGTTGAGATGCATTAGAAACTCAAACTACTCACAGGAGCTGCTTGAGGACAAAAACCTGAAAATGTATTGAAATTCAATGTCTGAACAGTGTCTTTAACTGTAGTATAGGCAGAATAATTGACTCCAGTCCATTCAATTATTGGAAAATAATATCCTTGGCATTTTGACTGCATCATCAACTGCATTCATGCGTGCGCATTCATTTTTTAATAATTTAGCAACTAGTTTACAGTTATTTCTTGCATACAGTATACAGTATGTATAAAGGACTTTGGGCACTATTTTAACAACCTAGTTGCAAAGTCTAAATCGCATTGCGCAAAAGCATTAAGGGCTTGTCCGAATCTACTTTTTAAGGATGGAAAATACGATTTACACAGCGGCGCAGTGTTGTGCTTATTATTTTAATGAGTTATGGGTGTGTTGTGAGCATAACGTGCATTAAACCCATCCGTATCATCTCCCATTCCCTTTAAGAGTCAGTTGCATCATGCCATAGCGCATTTGCTATTTACATGGCGACTTTGTAAGCGGAAAAACTGAATGCGTCACTAGTGAGAAAACAGTTAAACAGACCATCTGCAGCTAATGGATGAAGAATGAGCCTCCTTCATTCTGCCATACTTTCTCTTTACTTATACTCTTTACTTTAATGTTTACTGTCGTGGATAAGGAAATGGTGTTGTATTAACATAGGTTAATTAGGTTAACTAAGCAGGATAGGGTAATTAGGCAAGTTATTGTATAACGATAGTTTGTTCTGTAGACTATCGAAAAAAACAGCTTAAAGGGGCTAATAATTTTGTCCTTAAATGGTGTTAAAAAATTTAAAATTCCTTTTATTCTAGCCAAAATAAAAAAAATAAGACTTTCTCCAGAAGAAAAAAATATTATCAGACATACTGTAAAAATTTCATTGCTCTGTTAAACATCATTTGGGAAATATTTAAAAAAAGAAAAAAAATCAAAGGGGGGCTAATAATTCTGACTTCAACTATATATAAATTATTTACCATATTAAGTAGCCTACTATGTTAGGTGTGCAATCTTACACAGTGACAATGACACAAATCATACTAATAAAGCTTCCTTATTTTGGTCTCCTCATGTGAATTCAAGATCTAAAACAGTAGGCATGAAACCAAAGGAAGGTTGTATAACTCTTATTTTTATCCACAATTTTACTTTCTCTCAGATTTCACTCCCCGGAGCATCTGACATCATGGACCTCACTCAGGACATGCGCTGGGATTTTCCCTACTGTAATACCACTAAAACACGGATTGCCAACACAATCTCACGGCAATTCGTAACTTTTTCATTTAGTGGCTAATTCGTATGAATTCGTACGATCTAATTCGTACAATTTAGTACGATTTGCTTATCCCCCAATGACGTTTGGGGTTAGGGGTGGGGTCAGGTGCCACACCTCCTTTTTAAAATCGTACCATTTCGTACAACTGAACTCGTACAAATTCGTACGAATTAGCCACTAAACAGGCAAAACGTAAAATACTTACGTTTTCTCGTGAGATCAGGCTGGGATTGCCGTAAAACTCGTCATTGGCAGGGATGTGTTTTCTTGTGTAAGCTGCAGGGAAAGAGTTAAACAAAAACATTTATCTATTTAACGCACACCAAAATACCAGCCATACATGTAAAGCACAAATAATGTCCTTCAATTCTGTCATGTCCGTCCATCATCCTTGAACCAGTCTCCTTCATTGTAAACTGCTTGCTTTTCTCTCTGTTCCCCTGCTTTGCTTGTTTTCCCTTTTCTTTTGCAATCTCGTGCGCGTCAAACGCACAAAATCTCCAATTTGTGCCACAGGATGTCTAATCCAATCTTGCATTGAATTCACATGTAAATCACTCGCGCTTCATCCATGTCTGCTTACTGCACAGGCTGCAAAACAATTCCTTTATGTAATGTAATGAGATGTTTGGTGAGACGTCATTTTTTAAGAGACACTCAAATACATCACGTGTATCACGTATGCGACGTCTATAAGTCATGTAAAACAATAAATTGCAAACAGAAATAAATATAATTTTATTATATGGTTTGGAACTGGATTTTTGCGATTATTTTGAGTTTATTTAAGAATTTAGCAGAATCGCAAAATTTTGCAACTTTTTGTTGATTTTGCAACTTTTTGTTGATTTTGCATTAGATTCATCGATATCAGAATTGCAGAAAAACTAGCATCTGAGTAAATGAGCAATGAAAGCAAAGGAAAAAATAAATGAGCAAAAGGAAAACACAGTAAATGGGCATGTTCTTTGAATGAGGGAATGTGCACAAAATATGATAGAAAATCAAAATGGCAGAATCTTTCTAGTCTTGTCACATTACGTTATAATTCACATCAATTATTAATTCAGTGTTTTTATTTTAAATAAAAAATACATCAGGTAGTTTGGCTGACTGGGTATGCTGTTGAGGTATTTAATATTTCTACGAATAGCTGTTACCATTCTCTGACAGTAAAACAAAACAAAACAAAACAAATAAATACATAAATAAATACACAAATAAATAAATAAATAAATAAACAGACAACTGAATAAACAAATAAATAATTAATTAAACAAACAAACAAACAAATAAATCGATAAATAAATAAATAAATAAATAAATAAATAAATAAATAAATAAATAAATAAATAAATAAATAAATAAATAAATAAATAAATAAATAAATAAATAGAAATATTGTGCTGCAGTTCAAGTTTGTATCTGTGAAAAGTAACAAAGTTAAAGCAAAATTTGGTTATTTGGCTTTGATTCTATTAGACAAACAAATAACAGGAAAAAAATCCAGCAGCTCATTATTTATATTTTGAACTGTAAATTACATAGCCCACTTAAATAATACAGCATTTCAAACTACTGGAAATGTCAATAAAGGTCACAATGTTAAACTTTTCAGCATTAAAGTTTTCAGAGCAAAGGTCAAGGTTCCGTAATGCAATTTAAAAGTATTAATAAACTATAAACACTCATGACTCATGATGAGCTATGGCAACTGCTAATGAGCTATTTATTTTAGTATTTAAAATAAAGCTGAATCATTTTGCAAGCAGTAAACACTTTTAGGTACAGCATTATGGCTTATGTTCAAAATAAATATCCAGTTCATTTTTTCATTCTTAGAGAAACAGAAAAGCCGAGGCAACTCAACAGAAGGGGATCAATTCTTAATGCATTTTTAATACATTATCAAAATGCAGAGGGTCACAAACAATGATATTTCAGGGGCTATTTTTTTGTGGATATATGTACGGTTATGCATTACCAGGATGACCTATTTTACTGGCGACTGCGTCATGTAAAGTAATGTTTAATGGATAGTTAGACCCCTCTCTGATACTCTCCTGTGAATGTTAGAGATTCACCTGTTGATCTGGCCCTGACACGAGTTGTGGCAGTTATAGCTTTGCACAGATTTGATTAGCAAGTTATTTTCACTACCTAAGAGTGTTTCCACAGTGTAAAAAGCTCACTTTGAGGGTTTGGTGAATAGCAATGTATGGTCCATTCTGAAGGTGAAGAGAAAGAGCAGACGTCATGGAATCGTGTAAACTAGATTTCCTGAAGCACAGCTGAACCCTCTCATGTATATGGGTCAAAGATGAGACTTACCATTTCTGCATCTGCATCAAAATTGAATGTGATTTTATAAAAGCTATAATGTTTATATACATACACTACCTGACAAAAATCTTGTCGCCTATCCGAGTTTAATAATAATAGGTCAACAGATGATTCATCAGAAAAATCTACCTTCTACCACTTTTCCAAAAGATTAACTAGAAGTCAAATTAGTACTTGTTGCACTTAAAACTGTGATCAACGACAAGACTTTTGTCAGGTAGTGGACACTCTAAAATATTCTGTATTGTTTCATCCATAAATAAAATATAAATAAGCAGTCCTTATTTTACCCTTATTTAAAAATTGAACCAGTGGTTAGGTTGTCCATATTTATATAACAAACTCACCATATCAGAAAAATAAGATCTAACCCTGGATGCCAGGTCCTATCAGAAAACATCTGTTTCTCTGTGTATCCAGACAGTGAGCTAGTATACTATAGAGCTACCCTATAACTAAACCTGTTAGCCAAGACTGATTTAATAGTCTTATATCAATATAGGAGTTGAATGAGAAAGCCAGAGCAGAGCAGAAGCAGGAGTAATGATGAGGGTGATTGCCTCCGGCTTATTATCCCTTTGCTTTGTGATTATCCCGCTTATTCTATGGTCATTTTCCAATTTGGACAAGTTAAAACTGGCTTTGCAGCGCAAATTTGAGCGAATTTTTCTCAGTTACAGTATGACATGCTAAATATCCAGACTCTACATGAATCAGAAATCACAAGGAAAAAGAGAGAGAGATAAAATGCACTGAAATGTATTGATTAAATTCTTATTTATTATTATTTATATTTTTATATTATTATTTATTATATATTTAGAGTTTACTATTAAAATTACGGAATTTAAAAAAAAAATAATTTTATAAATGTATGATTCATTTGTGTTTTTATATATTTACTACTAGTATTACTTTATTTATTATTATTTATTTATTTAATTTGTATGTATTTTATTTTAATTTATTTTGCTACTGCTACTCTACTACTACTACTATTTACTGTGTTCACTGTTTATATATATATATATATATATATATATATATATATATATATATATATATATATATATATATATATATATATATATATATATATATATATAACGATGGTTTATTCTGTAGACTATCGAAAAAATATATAGCTTACACTGTAAAAATGGCTGATTTCAATGGTAAAAAACTGTAAAAATGCTACAGTACAAATCCGTAACCTGGTTAACGGTATGTTTCCTAAATATATACGGCGAAAACCCGTAAATTGACTTTCCCAGAATTCCCTGCATGGCACATAACTTTTTATGCATTTGGTTGACATTAATATGGATCTTGGTAGTTGTTTCCCCATCAGTTATGTACATTACAGATTTATGTTACATCTAATGTTGATAAACAGTGTTTATTTCATGACTTTAATTTTATGAGTGTTACCATACTGGTGTTTAGTAGCTGTTTGAATGACACTGAGCACCTTCTATATGCTGATACTCTTTTCTGATTTTGGGAAAAGTTGATTGTGATGAGCATTGGCTCATTATAGATCTTCCCCATCGCCACCTGCATGTGGGTGTGCTAACGTGGAACTAGGGTTGTAACGGTATGAATTTTTTACGGTATGATAATCGTCTAAAACAATACCACGGTTTGACGGTTTCGCGGTATATGGTATTAAATAGTAATTCTCATAGCAAAGACCCTGAAAAGAATAAGAACACGTTTTCTGACTGAACAAAGGTTTTATTTCAACAAACTTTTGAAAGAACCATTTTAATAGAACTATAGAAGTCTTTTATAAAAATAAACTGAAAAATCTCCCATTTTAATAAATTAAATTAGAAGGAATAAACAAGCAGGGTCTTTTAAAATTAGACAAAAATAAACTTAAACTGTCCTTCCTTATAAGCAGGATAAATGGGAGACCAAAAGTGCAATACCAAGTTTATGGCTGTAAACATGTATTTAAAGCATTGTTTTTTTCAGTCTAGGTTGTGATGAAGAAATGTAAGCATGTTGAGATTTTTAGGACTTAATCTTGACCGCTGAGGTGAGAGAATGTGTCCACTTGTACAATGAACAAATAAAAAAATAATAAATAATGTGTCAAAGTCCAAATAAACATGGTGCAAATCCTCAGTAAAAAATAGATATAAATATTTACTATACTATAAATAGTTACATAACGAAACTAGATTCAATATGGAACATCCTTAGGTTTTATGTGCCAGCATGGATATGGTTGTCTGTGGATATGGATTTGGATGTGGTTGTATGCAATGCAGACAAACAGCTGCACCTTCATTTGCGTCTTTTGAAAACAGCAAGAGCAGCAGTTCGTCTTTGCTGTGTCACTGTTTTGTCATGTTTCTGTGCTGCTGTGCATGCAAAAGTACTTAGTATGAGAATTATTTCATGCAAAACTTTTTTTTTTTGCGTTCTATTTAGCCGCGCAGAAATGTATGCCTATCTCTCATTCCGTGTTGTTCAAAAAGCTCAGTGTTGGTCCACAAACAAAAGTGAAACCTATGCTTATTGGTTGTGATATAGCGAGTTTGAACCAATCTGGGCATGGAGGAGGGACAATGCATCAATGTATCATGTCTGGTTTGTCCGGAGACACAGTGACGAGCGTTTCTTTGTCAAATCAGCATTGTCAAATTTTGATGACGTAACCGCACTGATTCCGGAGCCTCTGAAAGTCCGCTTTCATACCATTGTTCATGGTATGATAATCGTGCACGTTCAAATCGTGGTAAACCGTCATACCGGTATATTGTTACAACCCTACGTGGAACTGTGTAACAAAAGATGTGTAAATGTTGATCATTCAAAATAGACATATTACCTCTAAATTATTAAAATACGGTAATTAACGAAAAAATAAAAAATTACTTTTACAGTTTGTACCGTGTTTTTAACGGTAAAGTACTGGCAACCACAGCTGCCGTTTTTTTACCGTAAATTTTACGGATTTATTCTTTACAGTGTAAACAGGCAATAATTTTGACCTTAAAATGGCTTTTGAAAAAATTAAAAGTTGCTTTTATTCTAGCCTAAATGAAACAAATAAGACTTTCTCCAAACGAAAAAAATATTATCAGACACCCTCTGAACATTTCCTTGCTCTGTTAAACAACATCTGAGAAATATTTAAAAGTGAAAACAAAAATTCTATATATATATATATATATAGTGTTATTTCAATGTAAACTTTATAAATGCTTTGGCAATACATTTGTAATGTTTATCATGCTAATAAAACAATTATTGAATTGAGCGAGAGTTGTTAAACAGACAGAGAAAGAGATAGCGAAAAGATCACTTTGTCATTGACAAACTTGATTGCCATTCAATATAAATAAACAAGAACCGTATAAACATATTAGCGCATATAAATGACACGGGTATATCTAACAGCTCATATAATGTAAACCTCTTTGCAAATACTTTAGAGCATATCTTTCAGTTTGTTTATCCCCATAGGCATTCACTTTTAGTGATGGTCATGTCAATGTTCTTGAGATTACACAGAGTAATGAAGGGCTCTGCTGGCAACTATTGAATTACTGTGACTATGGCTATGATAATGACTGAGAGAAGTGCATTTATTTTGAACTGTGATCAAAACTATCTGGGCTTTAAATGATTTTTGCACACCCTCCAGCCCAAAAGGATCAAGATTTTCAACAGACCGTGAAATAAACTTTAATATATCACAAGCAACAACAACTGGAAAAAAGTGACCATTGACAATTATCCAGTGATATTACAGACCTTGATATGGAGGCATTGTCTTGAAAACAAGTTTCTCTTGTGCCATACAATTATAACTATTAAAAAGAAAAGAAGAAATAAAAATAAAGCAATAATTATAAAAAAATTATAGCAATATTATTTTATAAGTATAAAAAGTATATAAAATGTAATAAATTAACAAAAAGAAAAAAAAAGAAAACAAAATGCAACCAAAATGAATCATTGCTATCTTGAAGCAACGCTCATACAGGTGTCTTTGTTAGATTCTTCAATATTTTATCCAAATTGAATGAGTTGTTAATGTTCATTCAAGGGCATAAAATATTCTTACACTAAATGACATTTATGGTCATTATATTTTACATAGGGTGGCTCAGTGGTTAGCGATGTCACCTCAAAGCAAGATGGTTGCTAATTCCGGACCGGTTGGCATTTCTGTGTGGAGTTTGCATGTTCTCCCTGTGTTAATGTGGGTTTCTTCTTAGTGCTTCGTTTCCCCCCACAGCCCAAAGATTTGTGCTATAGGTGAATTGAATGAACTGAATTGGTCGTAGTATATGAGTAAAATATATGCCAGGATAGTTGGTGGTTTGTTCCGCTGTGGAGATGCCTGATGAATTAGGGACAAAATTATGTTGAAAAAATATGAATGAATATTTTACATAAAAGTAAGAAATATAAAAGTATATAAAAACAGTGATACACTATTTTTGATTGAAAATAAAAATGTGCGAGAGAAATATTATGCAGGTTATTAAATAAACTGTTTACTATCAACACCAACATGCGGTCAACGACCACAAGGGGCAAAAAAATAAGTTAATCTGCATTTAAATTTTAACTACACTTCTGGTTATAAAAGATTATTTCAGATCATTTTTGTAAAGTTTACATTTTAAAAAGCTTGTTTTCTAATTAGATAAATATTACAGAAATAAACATCTTGTGTAGATTTTTTTTTTTTCCATTTATTCATTTTTTATTTTCTACAAATAAAAAAGCCATGACAAAAAAGACATAATTCTTTCTAGTGGATGACTGTTAGTAAAACAAAAAAATAATAAAATAATGAAGAAAACGTACTGTTATAAAATTAAAGCAGCTGTCATACTTTGAGCATGCAAAATTCTGTCATACGGCAGTGTGAAAAAATTTCTCTATATGTTTAATTTCTGTGCAGAGAGATCATCTTATATTGATCTCACACATTCACGAAATGTGAAATTGCAGTTCAGGGTTTACCAGGGCTTGAACTTTTTGAAACTTGTCGCACAAGCTTTTGTTTTCCAGTCTGCAGCATTGGCATGCATATGAATGGAAGCCTATGAGGCAAAAAGTGCAGTGTGACCATGGTTTAAAAAGCTATTTACGAAGGCCAGGTCACATTACCTTTTTTTGTCCGTGAGACTCGTTTAAAAACAGCAGAAATTCCATTTGGTAATGAAAGTGGTGTTGAAAACACATGCTTTACCTGAAAAAAGCAGTTTCTCTTTGAATGCTTGCACTCCTGTCATTGTTTATCAGTAAGGCAAAAAATAAATAAATAAATAAATAAATAATAATAATAAAAAATAAAAATCAGTCCTTTAAAACTGAATGTTGATTTCATCACACCCTAAATGTGTTATTTTGAGAACAGAACAGTTAAATGAGAATAAAGCAACTGAAAAGCATTAAGCCACATGCTTTTCTCTCATTCAGACTAATAATTCTGACTTCAACTATATATATTTATATATTATAGGTGGGCATAGATCAATTTTAAAATATAGATTAATCTCTAAATAAATCTAGATTAAAATGGTTCATTTGAATTCTGCCGATGTGTGTGCTACCCAAATAATAAATGTTTGAGAGCGGGTTTCTAAAGCCAGGTGGCGCATTACACCAGGGGCTCATCTCCTGTTTCCAAAATGCATCACAAACTGTTCTACTATAATAATTGGTGATGAAAATAAAGGACGTTCAATAAGATGTACTTGTGTTTACTGACTGCTTATTCAGTTAAACATGATTTTTGAATTGTAGGCCTACATAAGCTCCAAACAGAGATTTTTGATCACCTTAATCTGACTAAAGTCATAACGGAACTAAACAGAAATAGAATTAAGATGTGGAGTATGCAGATATTAGTGGCATTATTGAAGTAAACACCGCAATCAGTAAACATCATCATGTAGGACTTTTCGCCATATATTCCGACAAGATCCACATACGCGGCTGTCAGTGAAGGACCGCACACATTATTTGCGTCTTATACCCCAGTTTGTCATTTGCATCACAGTGCATCACAGTTACTTTATATTGAATGGCAGTCCACTAGGCTACATGACATAGAGATTATTTCAATCCCTTCCAGTCAAACGCAGATTCGCCATGTCTCGAAACACTTCTAAAAATGACTAATGTTTTGAATTGATTTAGTCACGTTACCTGGAGTTTCGAATCACCTTAGTCTTGTGACTTAGGTGTTTCGGATCATGCTTTGGGTGTAATGTTTTGAAACACTTGTGCTTCAGGATCTCAACAATGTGTCTTAAGTCAGTTTCACGTCAGCCATCCCTAATGTTAAGTTTCACTAAAAAAGCCTGAGGCACATATTTTCCAATGCGTCTGGGCAAGTAAGAAAAATAAACCTAAACCACCACACATGAAAAACAAATCACATTTTCATTTACTATATAGTCCATATGGTCAGGTTTTGTTTTTTCAAGATTTTAAGTCTTGTTCAAACTGTTGCTGGAACAAACAAGAACAAATGTAAAGAATTCATACGTACCTTTTCATCGTCTTGTGGATCGCAGCCCTTTGAGATTGTAATATTCTCTGCTGCATTTGGCTAATTGGTTTCTCGCAAGAATGTGGCTTTGATCTTGCTGAGTCTGTCTCAAAGTGGGAACATTTCCCTGAAAGAGACGCAACCTTGTTTTTGAGGCTTGATGAAAAAAGGTAGTTATACAACTTGTTATGACAGTTTTTGTTGTAAATTAGATGTGAAAGCCTGTCTTACTGTAAATGATACGTCTGTAACTGAATATTGTCACGTACAATGCATTTTTATGCAATATTATAATAAAGCTGTGAAGGTATGCAATCATTTAGTCTTTTTTACTTTGTTGGAATGCTGCTGCTAACATGCAAGAGGTCTTTTTTTTAATAATGAAAGATTTACCTTGTCCACATGGGACACATTCATGAAATTACAGCACAGTGTGCTTTTCACAATGTCTCAGTTTTTTTGTATTCAGCATGAAGCGTCATTCATAATGAATGAATCATCCCTTTTTTATGATTATTTAATCTGTATTAGCTTCACGCTGTTAGCCTCGCTCTTTAGGACATTATGTGCTGTGGAAAAAAGTAGGCCCCCTGTCTGAATTTCGTTGTTAACTTTGTATGTGGTCAAATTTGATAGAATTTCAACGATTATATAGTCTTCCCCTTTTATTTGGGCAAGTTTTGCATGGTTAAATCAGACTTACAGTCGTGCCGTGTTCATGTCATGTTGCAATTACTATAATTACCAGACGACAACCTGTGGCATTTTCGAGCTGTACTTTGTAAAGCTTTGTTGCACACTGAATTATGTGTTTCTATGGCAACATAATTAATATCAAAATGAATTTGTGCAATTTGAATAATCACTAGACAAATCCACAATATTAAAGTCATTATGCAAATTAATAAATTATAGTAACATTTTAAATCTGAACAAAAATCTTGTTTTGTTTTTTAATTCTGCAGTTTAATAATAAAATATCATAGTATATTGCTTCAAACAGTTAAAAATAAAAATAAAATTTAATTGTTGTTGAACTTTAAGGCATCAGATGTGTTATACTGTAAATGCATCAATAACATGAAAACTTTTGTGAATTTTGGTGGTGTATAATATAAGAAGCTTGTTTCTGCAACTAAATAAAAAATAAAAAGATAATTGCAATGGTTTAGCTGTCAATTTAAATCTTTTTCAATTTTTTTTGGTCAAAATTCAAGGACACAAACTCAATATTGTAAGATCTACATTTGATGTAAAATACCTTTCTTATGAATTTTTATTTTATTTTATTCATTTATTTATTTTTTTATTTAGTGGCAGAAATTGACTTCCATTAATGTCTGGAAGAATGTTGGTAGCTAAAGTATTTTGGCTCTAATTTATTTCTGTGATTTTAATTTTTTTATGTTAATTCACTGGAGGTCAATATAAATACATAAAAAACTATCCCAAAATTCTTACATGTTTAAAAATTGTTTTTAAGCTATGAATGAACTATTGAAGGTGCAGTAGATGATTGCCTTCAGAAACATTTTGTTGTGTTGGTTAAAAGTATCTTTACATTCCAATAGTACTGATTAAAGTAAATACTCTAAATGTGTTTATATGTATTTTTATATTCTGGGTAAGGCATAAGACAAAATATTTTTATCCAATTAAACTAAAATAGAAATTAAATTAAATTAAATTAAATTAGATTTGTACATCTGTGCACCCTTTTCATGCAGACAGATCCACCGTTTGCACATGCATGCACACCACGTTCACCTGCACATGAGACATTGGTAAAAACTTTTTGTGAATATATTGAATCAATATTGGAGTTAGTTTTGCATGCTGGAGGAAGGACGCTGCCATGACTGAAGTGTTTCTTTTAGAAAGGTAATATTAGGTTTTAAAACTCTTAGTCACGCAAAGCTGATGTAGATTTTGTTCTTACAATGGGTTATATGCACGAAAGTGTTGTTCAGCCACTGACGATCTTTCGGCGAAAGATTGATGTGACTATACCTTACAGCATCAATAATGTAGTTTTTTTTTAGTTTAACAACAAATCATCAGTAAAGATTGCTATTCCATCTAACCTGCTTGGTTTAAAAGTTGGTTTAATATTCACATCACTTTGGTTAATTTTGTTTAATGACAACCTGTGACGCGCTCCCTTTATTGTTTACCATGGTACTTTGAATATTTGGTCTGAAATAGCATGTAAGTATGTCTTAGGCCCCGTTGACACTAATGTGTTTTTGTTATAAAATGAAAAAGTTTTGCTACGGTTACGCCATCCTTCCACACTACGCTGGAGTTTTCGAACGTCGAAAACAGAGCATGTTGGAAACGCTGAAGAGGCCGTTTTTTTTCTAAAATGCTGCTGCTCCGTCTCAGCGTGGATGGGAGAAAACGGAGACATCTGAAAACGGAGGCGGAGCTGCAGACATTCTCCTCTCTGATTGGGGCTTTTCCTCAATGTTAAGTATAGCCTAACATTACACACAGTTCAGTCATGCATCCTCTCCTTGACTACGCAAGTTTGATATGGAAAACAGACTACCGAGGACACGGGTAAATCTTCAAAGGAAACAGTGCACTTTATAGCCTCATTTACATCACCCTGGCTACGTCGTTCCACTTTCTCATCAATAAAATAAAAACATGATTTTATGGAACTGCCTATTTTCATTTTGATATCAACAACTTAACAGACAGCAGAAATGTTGAGGCGTTGTCCTGCCTATATGAGCGTCATCTTCACTGTGTGGATATTTATAACAAGACGGAGCC
This sequence comes from Danio rerio, assembly GCF_052040795.2. Classification (NCBI taxonomy): domain Eukaryota; kingdom Metazoa; phylum Chordata; class Actinopteri; order Cypriniformes; family Danionidae; genus Danio; species Danio rerio. Next base: position 43,255,999 of record NC_141023.1, on the reverse strand, counting down.
TATAACATTACTGCCTCCTTCCATTTTCATTGAAAATATGAAACATACCCTCTTTTGCTGAATATCAGTTTTGATAATCAATAATGGCTATTATAAAATTATAACGTACAATAAGTTTATAGATTAAAGGAAAAAAGGCAAGCGATCAGTCAATATACAGAATGTACGTGGTTATATTAATTATTAACTGATCTTTGCACTCAGCCAAAACACATCACCTGAGAACAAATTAAAAATTTTTAAAATAATTAAAAAAAACAAAATCGGGGAATATGTTGTTAGAAATAGACAACAAGATGAATAAAATATCATGTTTAACGAATATAGTGAGATTAGATCCAGCGAGAGATGCTTGATGAACACTGCAATGAGCACAGCTCTCATATGGGTAGATAGGCTGCAGCGGATGCCAGATAGTGTGTGTGTGGTCAGTGTTTTGGTGTAGATGGAGAGCTGTTCAGAAACGCTGGGTGAAGCGCTAGTGTGAACGCGTATCGTTTTCATTCTAAAACGGCGTTTTAAAACTAAAACGCACTAGTGTAAACGGGGCCTTAGTAAAGAGTGTAATTCCTGCAGCCCGCCGGCCAACCACCAAGCATACAATAGTCGCTTTAGGAAAAAAACGCTTAAGAGAGGGAGACCAACCATCCTTGCATGCATGACATATTGCACATTATGTTTATGTTTAGGTTAAGTTTGTTAACTACACAACTGAAAATGTGCTAGATATAATACAGTTTTTGTGTTCAGAATTGTAGCATTATAAAGTACTATAAAGTTGGTGAAAGACATGATTTAAAGGGTTGTCTACTGTCATCTTTACGGTGCACATTCGTGATCTCAAGAGAAATGGCTTTGGACGGCAGGGGAGTGACAGTGTTTTCAAAGATATTATGCTAATGGATAGCATTTAGGCAGATCACTTACTGCACCTTTAAGTAATGTTTTTTTAATAACCCAATTTCGAGAGGATCATGTGCTTATGATTGACCACGGCTGGTCTCGCATTAAGGTATACCATGATATACCAATCGGATGAATCCACACCCAATACAACAGACATAAAAAGTCTGATTTCCTTACCTTTGCTATTTTAGTCTTTAGTCCAAATCAAACAAAACCGGCATATTTTCAGGTTGCCCAAGCTAATGCGCATAATCGCTTGAAAGGAACGAGATCACGACACCAACCTCATTTATGGTCGTGTTACACATTGTCATACTCTGGATTATGATCGTCTGATCGCGCTGGTCTTCAAAAGTAATCCACATCTTGGTCTTGATGGTGAATCTCGTCCAGAAAGGACAGCGACTTTTTGTTTACAAGTTTGTGGTCGTTTGAGTAATTGCTATCATGTGACATTCGTTTGACAGGATGGACTGCACCTTTGATTCCAGTGTGTTTGTTGACAACTAAACTGTAAAAACTCACGCCTTGTCCGAACTTTTCCGTCAGTCTATAGCGATCAATGATTGGCTCATCTACTAGTAGACGGGCTTATTTGCCATTTTGACTATTAAACTTTTCCCCATTTAAAACTATATGAGTGACATGTCTTGTGTATTCTTTGGTCCTTGGCAATATCAATCATCTGCTTAGTGTGAACTCTTGAAACAGTCATTAAACTCCACGTCATAGTTACACATAACTGTATTGCATGGCTTCCTAGTGGTTCTTTTCCTATTTTAAAAGTATTTGTGTTTTATTAAGACATTTTTGAAAGGATTAAAGAGAAATATTAAGACATAATAGCTTGACTTGATGTTACTGCAAACACTAAAAATATCATGTCTCTGAATTAACATGACATGACTTTTCTTAACAAATATCAATACAATTACGATCAATGACACACATTGACTCCATTTATTTGTAACTGGTTGGATTATCAGCTCAAATAATAAACAGCAGCCTTCTCCATCAGTAGAAAAAACAAATCTTTTATACGGCTGAATTAAAAAGAGACATTACTTGGTTAAGTGGGTTATATTTCAATAGACCCCTTATCGCTTCTGCACACCCACGTTCTGAATCGATTGTCTGATTGTTGAGGCTCATTCTGTTGCTTTGAAACTGTGACAAAAGCCCTGCCACGCTCCCACGGGCTGCTCTTCATTAGAGAGATGGAATGGGTAGTATAGGCATGCCTGACAGCCACTGATAGAGCAACAGATGATGCCAGAAGCCGCGTTACTTTGTCATGGCACACTTTAGCAGATTGTAGTCTGGATTCAGATCAGAAGAGCTCGTTCTGGCATTTTGGGGCGCTTTTGATAAGACTCACAGTCATACAATTGATGAAATCCAGAGGCAAGGATGAGCTCGTAGGATTCTGTGCCCTTCTCCATTCTCCAAAAATAACCTTCTACATGCATTTATACACTTTCATCTTTCAACTGCTCATTAACTATGGATGCAGATAAATTACCGGCCGCAGCAACATGCATTTAGGCATATAGATGTGGTCAAGATGATGAAATGCTGAAGATCAAAATGAACATTGGATTGGGAAATAAAGATAATTTAAGGTGATTTTATTTCATAAATTGCTGATCAATTGTTTTTTACACACACAACCATCACTAAAGTTTAGAGAATGGTCATTTATTCTTCCATTTTCCTTTAGCTTTGTGCCTGATGATCAGGGGTCACCAGCACAGAATGTACCACCAACTATTCTAGCACGTTTAGGCAGCGGATGCCCTTCCAGCCGCAACCCAGTACTGGGAAATGCCCATAAACTCTTGCATTCACACACTCATGTAACCCACGTAATCATGGAAAGAAACATGCAAACTCCACATGGAAATGCCAATTGACCCAGCCTAAACTTGAACAAGCGACCTTCTTGCTGTGAGGCAACAGTTGGAATGGTCAGAAAAAGAGAAAATATCCTCTGAGCGGCTGTTCTGAGGGTGAAAATGTCTCGCTGATACCAGAGATCCTTGGAGAAATACTAGACTGATTAGAGTTAACAGAAACGTGTGGATGAACAAATCACTCCTTGAGTGGACTCGTAGTTCCCGAGTCATATTGAAGATTCGTTCAAAATGAACGAATCGTTCAAGAACGACCCATCACTACTAGGCACACACTAGAAGATAATCAAACTGATTTTGACCCAATTTCTCCCAATCCAAATATCAAATATGTACTAATTATTTTGGTGGTTTGAAAGATTATCTTTAGGTGTGTTAAGAATGAAAAGAATGTTTGAAGTGCCTCCCAGTAAGCATTTACTGGGCTGGAAGGGCATCCGCTGCGTAAAAACTTGCTGGATAAGTTGGCGGTTCGTTCTGCTGTGGCGACCCCGGATTAATAAAGGGATTAAGCCGACAAGAAAATGAAATTAATAGAACTGAATTTAGAAATAATTTTATACAAAGTCTTTGTGCTTAACAAATTAAATGAAATATGCAGGCTGGCGAATGTGTTCAGGGGAGTACGTATAACACTGTTTCCTTATGCACAGAAGTAAAGGAGTAAAGTAAAGAATAAAAGTAAAGACAAAGTAGAGACCGAATGGTGGAGGCTCGTTCTTTAATCTCGCGCTGCAGATGGTCTGTTTAACTGTTTTCTCATCAGTGAAATGTTCAGTTTTTCTACTTACAAATTCCGCCATGTAAATAGCAAATGTGCCATGGCGCCATTCTTAATGCACGCTATGGTCTAAATATAAAAAAAATCTTAAATCAAGAAGACTTTTTTAGACAAGCAAAACATATTGTCTTATTTTAAGAAAAAATATGCCAAGATTAAGTGAGTTTTTCCTCAAAACAAGCAAAATAATCTGCCAATGGGGTGAGCAAAATATTCCTTTGTCAAGAGGAAAAACAAGATTATTTTGCTTGTTTTGAGAAAACTCACTTCATTTTGGGATATTATTTCTCAAAATAAGACTATATGTTTAGCTTGCCAAGAAAATGTTTCTTGATACAAGAATTTTTAGATATTTGGACTAGAAACAAGATAAAAAATGTTTACTGTAAAATTTGGATGGTATAGGGTCAGAATTTGGTGTAAACAACAACAATATGAAATCATGGATTCATATTGCATCACATTAGTAGATGAGAATGTTGTGGATTTAACGGCATTGGGAAATTTTCTTGCAACTCTTTTGAGTCCCCAAATACCAATTGAGCATTTGACCTTAATGACCCCAGTGTATCCAGTTTTGATACAACCTGCATGATAACTTGCCATGTCAAACACGATAGTGAGTTCACTTAAATCCAATGGCCTCCAGAGTCACAGCTTCTCAATCAAATAGAGCACCACTGTGATATGCTGGAAAGGGAGATTTGGATCACAGATCTGCAGCAACTGTGTGATGCTGCCTTGTCAATATAGACCAAAATATCTGAGCGATGTTTTCAGCACAGTGTTGAATCAACACCATGAAAAATTAAAGCAGTTCTGATCCAACCCAATAATAGCAGACTGTCTGGAGTGTGTCTGTTTTTACAGATATAAATAAGCAACATATGGATTTGGCAATTGCCTCGCATTAAGAAAAAAGATATGGCCTGTGTGAAGCTATGACCTTGTTTTTTTAATTAGAGAAATGCATGAATTAACCCGATGTCGATAAAGGATCTGTGATAACTACTGCTGGCCATTTGAATAGTCCATCACATTAATGGACCGAACAATTGGGAGAAACGTTGAAACACTTGAAATAAAAGCACCATAGATAAAATCTGTGACCTATTTTGAACTCACGGATGAGCCATCCTCTGGCTCTCCTTTGAGCTGCATTATAATGCAGAGAGAGAATAGGAAAAAAGGATGATTTTATTCGCAGCGCAGTGCATGTTTTATTTGATCATGTATCAAGAGGGGCAAATTAGAAGAACAATATTAAATGATTAAATATTGAAAGTGGAATCATTGTGGAGGATTGGATCTGTATGATGGACGAGGAATAATCTGAATTTTATGGTTTTGATTAAGCGTTTTGTTCACATTTTACAATAATATTCTATTAGTCAATGTTGGCTAATAAGTACCTCCAGGGTTTTATGAGTCTAATGGATTTGAGATAATAAAAAAGTGGCCGTGCACAGTAACTAAGTAATTTTACTTCTTCACTATAGTTAAGTATATTTTTTTGTATTTGTACTTTATTAAAAAGTACATTTATTTTAGTAAACATTTATTATTAACTTTATTATAGGCAAGGCAAGTTTATTTATATAGCACATTTCATACACAGTGGCAATTCAAATTTGCTTTACATAAACAGGAATAAAAGAAGCAAGTATAAGAAAAATAAAAACAAATAATAAAAATGATAAAAAAACAAAAACAGATAAAATGTGATATAAAAGAATGAAAGAGAAGAGAAAAAAATAATAGTGCAATCTTTCGGACACAGCACAGTGCTCATTCAGTAAAGGCACAGCTAAACAGATGTGTTTTCAGTCTAGATTTGAATGTGCCTAATGTTGGAGCACATCTGATCATTTCTGGAAGCTGATTCCAGCAGCGAGGGGTGTAGTAGCTGAAAGCTGATTCACCCTGCTTTGACTGAACTCTTGGAATTTCTAGTTTATTTGATCCTAGAGATCTGAGTGATCGGTTTGTATTCAGTGAGCAAATCTGTAATGTATTGAGGTCCTAGGCCATTTAGTGATTTATAGACCAGTGATAATACTTGAAAATCTATTCTGAATGTAACTGGGAGCCAGTGTAAAGACTTGAGGACCGGTGTGATGTGCTCTGATTTCCTGGTTCTGGTCAGAATCCTGGCAACTGTGTTCTGGATGAGCTGCAACTGTCTGACTGTCTTTTTGAAAAGGTGTTTTTTGAGGAGGCCATTACAGTAATCCACCCTGCTGCTGATAAAAGCATGAACAAGTTTCTCTATGTCTTCACTGGAAACGAAGCATCTAATTCTTGCAATGTTTTTAAGATGATAGTATGCTGATTTACTAACTGCTTTGACATGACTATTAAAACTCAGATCTGACTCCAGAGTCACACCAAGATTCTTGACCTTATTTTTTGTTGTTCGACCTTTAGAGCCAAGGTACGCATTTACCTTGAGAACCTCATCTCTGTTCCCGAACGCAATCACTTCAGTTTTCTCTTTGTTTAACTGAAGAAAGTTTTGGCACATCCATTTGTTAATTTCATCAATGCATTGGCAGAGGGTGTCAATGGGGCTGTAGTCATTAGGCAGTAGGGCTAGGTAGATCTGAGTGTCATCAGCATAGCTGTGGTAGGAGATTTGTTTTTTTTCTCATTATTTAGCTCAGAGGGAGCATGTAAAAGTTGAACAGGAGAGGTGCCAGAATCGAGCCTTGTGGGACTCCACATGTCATGGGTGTCCACCTCGACCTATGGTCACCTATACTGACATGGTAACCTCTCCTTTCAAGGTAAGATCTGAACCATTTAAGGACCGTGCCAGACAGCCCAACCCAGTTTTCCAGCCTATCCAGAAGTATGCTGTGATAGACAGTGTCAAATGCGGCACTGAGATCGAGCAATACCAACACTGTTAGCCTGCCTGAATCTGTATTTAGGAGTATATCATTGATTATCTTTATAAAAGCGCTCTCTGTATACCGTGATGTGCTCTGAAACCAGATTGAAAATTGCCTAAACACCCCCTGAAGTTTAAGAACTTGTTAACCTCGTTGAAAACAACTTTTTCAATGATTTTGCCAATGATTGGTCTGTAATTCCTCTATACGGTGTTATCCAGGTTACTCTTCTTCAAGAGGGGTTTAACAACTGCAGTTTTAAGTGAGTTTGGAACAATCCCTGAGATAAGTGAAGCATTTACCACTTTTAGAAGATCCATTTCTAAACAGGTAAACAGCATTTTAAAGAATGATGTGGGGAGCGTGTCAAGACTGCAGGTTGATGTTTTCATAACTTGCACAATCTCTTCTAAGATTTTACTGTTAATTGCCATGAAATAAGACATAAGGTCTGATTTCTTAAGTTGTGGTTGAGCTTGTCCTTGGAGAAAAGTAATCAACACATCACCATAAAACATATTTCTAGTGCTGTTAATTAAGCTATGTGTAATAAAATTACAGGAAAAAAGTACTGAACATGTTACGGGTCCCGGCCGCGGAACTCGTAGGCAGATTAAAGTGCCTGAATTATCAGGAGAAACAAAATCACAAGAAAACTTCAGTGTCTTTCCTCAGGAGCAGCTTAGTAGCATCTGAAGTAAACACAACAAGTATCGCCATGGTAACCCACAGCGCATGCTTTCTCAACTGTTGATGTTATTTTGTTTCAAACCCAGTCATTAGTAGTGATAATAAATGACTTTTACAGTATATACATAAATAAATAGATACATTAATGACAAAACAAACATTACTACTGTGGATACACAATGGTGTATCACAAACACATGAAGAAAGGGAGTTATAGAAAGGCGGTGGAAGCCCACATGGCAGCTGAAATCTCTCAGTAGTTATTCAGCAACCCTCTGCACTTCGTCATTGTAAATTAATATTAGCAGCTTCAGTCCAACATCTATTATCAGGATGATATAACCAGGGTGGACATTTCAGCAAGACAGTAATCCAAAACACAGCCAAAAAACTCTCAAATGCTTTCAGAGAAAGAAAATCAAGCGGTAGAATGGCCTAGCCAACCACCTCACGTGAATGTAATAGAGATTACAAAATAAATATTAGATTTCATAGACGAGACCCACAGAATTATCAAGATTTTTACACTCTGTTGAAGTCTGTGAAAAAAAGTCATACATTAGCAATGCATGTAACTTCATTCTTCATATGAGGGTTGTCTTTTAGCTGCCATTACCAAAAGAGCCTTTAATGTAATGTATTGAATATGTTTCATTATTCAGTGCTTTCTCCTTGTGTCATTTCATTGTTATTACACATAACATGGGTTTTTACCAAAATCTGGTTTAATTCCATGGCTTCTTTGCAAATATTAATATATATATATATATATATATATATATATATATATATATATATATATATATATATATATATATATATATATATATATATGTACTGTCTACTCCATTAAATCTCCAAAACGAAGCTGAGTAAAACATTACTTATAGAGAAGAAATTGTTACCCACTTGAAGACAAGATAGTGGTGTCTAATTTGTGAAAAAGCTTAATTTTGTTTAATCAGTTCACAAATTGCACGGAACAATTTATTTGTGAGTTGGACTGAACTCTTGTGAATTCTTCAGAGTGATTCTCTGGTAAACACCTCACTGTGTTAAATGATCAGATCAGATTGAAAACAACTCACTGATTGAAGTGATTAGTTCAGATTGAGTCCGCCAGTAAACAATTTAATGGTTTGACAAACAGATTGTATTCACTTGATTTATCATGAAATATCTGTGCAGTTTCCAGTGTTGGTCATGTTCCGTTAAAAGAGTATTTAGTTATAGTTACTTGTTACTTCTCATAAATATTAACTGAGTTAGTAACCGAGTTACATAATTCTAAAAGTAACTAATTACCAGGAAAGTAACTATTGCATTACTTAAAAATTTTAAATTTGTCAAATGACTATAAAAAAATATAAAACATTGTCCACTAATCTACGCTATTTAAATGGTGTTGTGGGACAATGTGAGAGACTTCAAATTTAACATATCATTATAAAGGTTATCATAAACATTCTTGCCATTCACATCAACAAGGGAAAAGTAGTGCTTATATGTCCAGTTTGTAAAAGGCTACTTGAACTAGTTGGATTTGCCATCATTCTGATTCCTGGTCATTTGGTGTATGACTGACATGTGTGCAAACACCCATACTACTCTACCTCAGTAGAGTAGTATGTTCAGTTCAGTCACATCACGTTCACAAACACACCAATCATTATCACAGCCCCGAAAACACACACACACCCCAGAGACAGAGATGTCCTATGGCTAAGAGAGACACTGCTCGCATGAACACTGCTCCAGTGTTCTCAATTATAGTAACGCACTTTTATTGTCAGTAGTGGCAATGGCGTTGTTAAGGGGAAACAGTAATTAGTTTGATTACTCATTACTGAAAAAGTATCGTTAGTAACACAATTTAAAGCATGATAAGTTTTGCTAATTTAACTTTCTTGCAAAATAAACATTCATCAGGATGTTATCAAAAGTGGATGAAAAAATCATGCTCATTTGCACTTGACACAAGCAGCGTTGAAAAGGAGGACTATATACTTCTACTGGACTAGAAGTACAGATACCCTAATAAAATATGACCACTGGAAAAAGGACACTTTTAAGGAGATTTTGTGTATTTTCACAGCAAAACACAGGAATTTAATCAAATAATATCATGGTTTTGAGGAAAAAAGCCATCATAAAATCAAGCCCCATTCAAACTACGAGCGACTATATAATAGAGTGACTATATAATAGAACCTTATTTTAAAGTGTGACTAGAATTTTCTAAATGAGATCCTAGCTACAAATAGGATATAAGTCCTAGATTCAGATTTTCCCAATAGCTATTAACCACCTATTTCATGTTATTATCAGTGGTGTAAAGAGTACTGGAAAATCACAATCAAGTAAAAGTACCATTACTTGCTCAAAATATAAGTAAAAAGTAGACCTTTCAAAAGTACTCAAGAGTAGTGAGTTTTACACAGTGAAAAGTTGATGTGTTTACATGCAGTTTTTGCAGGCATGTGTAAACGCAACATTCTGTAGTGACAAGATACCGTTCAACAGAGAGTGAGCGATTTCTGGCAACCTTCAGAAGTCCAGAAATTTGCATTTAGTGGTATATATTCGTTCGTTTATTCATTTGCTTGTTCATTCGTTAGTTCATTCCTTCCATTGTTTGTTTGTTCTGTCCTTCCTTTATTCATTCGTTTGCGCATTCCTTCATTCCTCCCTTTATTTGTTCGCTCATTCATTCGTTCATTTGTTTATATTTTGTTCCTTCCCTAATTAGGTCTTTTGATCATTCATTCATACATTTGTTTGTTCATTTGCTTGTTTCTTCCTTGTTTAGTTTGTTCAGTTCTTCCTTGAATCCTTCATTCATTCATTTGGTCCTTCCTTCGTTCCTCCCTTCATTTGTTCGTTAATTCATATTTTGTTCCTTCCTTCCATCCTTCCTTCCTTCTTCCTTCCTTCCTTCCTTCCTTCCTTCCTTCCTTCCTTCCTTCCTTCCTTCCTTCCTTCCTTCTTTCCTTCATTCATTCATTTATTCATTCATTCATTCATTCATTCATTCATTTGATTGTTTCTTCCTTCCTTAGTTTGTTCAGTCCTCCCTTAAACCCTTCTTTCATTCATTTGGTCCTTCCTTCGTTCCCCCCTTCATTTGTTTGCTCATTTATTTGTCTGTTAATTCATATTTTGTTTCTTCCTTCCTTCCTTCCTTACTTCCTTCCTTTCTTTCTTCCTTCCTTCCTTCCTTCATTCATTTGGTTGTTTCTTCCTTCCTTAGCTTGTTCAGTCCTTCCTTAAACATTTCTTTCATTTATTTGTTCCTTCCTTCATTCCCCCTTCATTTGTTCACTCATTTATTTGTTAGTTCATTCATATTTTGTTCCTTCCTTTATTAGGTCATTCATTCATTCGATTGTTTCTTCCTTCCTTAGTTTGTTTAGTCCTTTCTTGAACCCTTCCTTCATTCATTTGGTTCTTTCTTCATTCCTCCCTTCATTCGTTCGTTCCATCATTTATATTTTGTTCTTTCATTAGGTCCTTTAGTCATTCATTCATTCATTTGTTTGTTCGTTCGTTCCTTCCTTGTTTGTTTGTTTAGTCCTTCCTTTAATCCTTCCTTCATTCATTTGGCCCGTCCTTCATTAGTTCGGTCCTTTCTTCATTCAACTCTTCCATCCATTCTTCATTCATTCAATGTAGTGATTGTTTAAGGCTGTTTGATAATTTCATACATAATTTAGTCGACATCCTTCATTTTCTAATCAGTGACATAAACAGTCTATAAACAGTCTCTGGGTCATTGCTTGTAAAGATTTTGGACATCTACTTGGACATTTTTAATGCTTCTAAACATTTATAAATCTTCTGAGGTTGTTCAGTATGATGCGATTTACTTTCTATGTGTAATTGGTCAGGAATCGAAGGACTGGTTTTTCTACTTTAGCTAATCCCCATAAACAAAAAAGAAATAAAATAGTGACTGCAGGTTGAAGGAAAATAGTGGAGTAAAAGTACCGATACAGCACTAAAAAGGTACGCAAGAGAAAGTAAAAGTACACATTTTAAAACTACTTATTAAATTACAACTCCTAAGAAAAACTACTACAAGATTGGAGTATATGTAATTTGTTGCTTTACACCACTGGTTATTATGCATCTGAAGATGGTCAAAAGAACTATATATACAGCTCCTTTCATGGAAATCAGGTCCACACAAGTCTCCCTAATAGACATCGTCCCGTAAATCAGCTATTTTATTGGTTGTTACTGGAAAGGTGTGATAGTGTTTATTGCACATGCTATAAGTGATGGATGATAAGGTCACCAGAATAATCAGCCGAGCAGTTGTTATTGATCTCAGATTGACTGGAAAGGCACAAGGTTATTTACTCTATTAGCTCAACACAAACATGCATTGATGCTTACATAATTCTTACACTGTGTTTATGTACTTGCACATAACTGACTCTTACTTGTGCTTCATGGACAGTTTTTGCTTTTGTCCCTGAAAGATTTCTGCACTGTTGCTGAGATGTCTTCAGCAAATAATTACACTTGAATGAAGCAGCGATCTCATTCTCGGCTGTCTAATAAAGCGTCTTGATTAAGTGCCCCTTGAGTCAAATATGTAAATAATTTTAGTGCGGTCTTGATCAGAGGACGGAAGAGACCAATTGATCATAGTGAGAGGTTTGACGTCATGTTTAGTTTGATGTGAATGAAATCAAAGCTCCGAAGGGCTTGATTGTGTTCAATAAATAAGCTAAATAAGTTGACCTAAGTTGTTATTACTGTACTATTGATTACAGTAAGAATGGCAAAGAAATTTTTATTTTTTTTGCATTATATGCTTTTTAAATGTTAAATATGCAAACAGTGTTATGAAACTACTTATTCACTGAAAAATATTTTTTTTCTTTTTACAGTTACTTATACATCGGGGGAAATAAGTGTTAAACACATCATGCTTTTTCCTGGCAATAGTATTTCTAAAGAAGCTATTGTAATGGAATTGAACCAAATTTTGATAAAAACCCAAACAATACAAACATACAAATAATAAAAAAAAATCTTAACAATTAGTTACTGTGTGTGTAATAACAATGAAATGACACAAGGAGAAAGTACAGAACCACTAAACGTATTTAATTATTTATATAAAAGGCTTTTTTGGTAGTGGTAGCTTAAAGATGACTCAGCAACAGACTTCAACAGAGTGCAAAAATCTTGATGATTCTGTGAGTCTTGTCTATCTATTGGATTCGCATCAGGTAATTGGCTGGGCCATTCTACAGCTTGATTTTCTTTCTCTAAAAGCATTTCAGTTTCCTTGGCTGTGTTTTGGATAATTGTTTTGCCAAAATGTCCACCCTGGTTTCATCTTCATTATGCTGATGCTGCAACCCAAGCTCATTCTGAAAATGTAGTCTGGCGGACATTTCTGGAGACCGTGATTTTTAAGTGGCCGGAGGTTCGTATGGCTACATAAATTTTTTCAAGAGAACGCTACGGGGTGGTGTGACGCTGCTCCTTTTCGCGTTCGCCGGCTGACAGCTCACCTTCGCATGGAGGGTTTTCCTGTCACAACCAGTTTGTCTGGTTAGCTCGTCGTGTACATTGGTGGAGCGGAGACCCAGAGGGGATCCAACCGCGATGACGGCAACAACCGGGTTCGAGTTCGGGGAAGAGCGGTTCCAAAAATCAGGTAAGACAAAAACAGAATCCAAAAAATAAAGCGAACGAGTTCATAACAGGGCGAGAATGTGGTGAAATTAGAAAACGCGGTCAAAATCAGACGAGAGCTTTTCTTTTTTTGGACAGCTTTTGTAAGCAAGCGAGCGGGCGAGCGATTGGGCAGGCAGGCGGGTGGACGGGTCAATCGGTAAAACTGGTTGGGTTTAGGGAAGGAGGAGGGTGGGTTGGCCGATTGGCCGCTCGCCCAGTCAATCATTCAGTCAGTTGGACAGACGGTCGCTCGACAGCAGCCTCTGGCAGCTTTACGTGAAAACATTGCGGGCGCGAACAGTGATTCGCAAAAACAAAAACTGCACAAATATGTACTGTACCTCCCAGAAGATATTTTGTGGTCTCCAGAAACTTCCATGGAGCTACGTTTCCAGAATAAGCCTGGGTTGGATGATGTAGATGTTGGACTGAAGCAGTTGATATTAATTTACATGGAGGAAGGGCAGAGGGTTGCTGAATAACTACTGAGATATCTCAACTGCTGACTGGGGTTTCACTGCTTTTCTACACTTCCCTTTCTTAATGGGTTCAGTGGTTTTTTTCCTGCGTCATTTTATTTTATTACACATAACTTCATTTGGAAACTATTAGATTTGTTTTCTTTTGCATATATGGATTTCTTTGTTACCAATATCTGGGGAAATTTTCAAGTCAACGGCACCTTTAGAAATATCTAAGAAAGATGGTGAGGTGTTCAAAACTTATTTTCCTTGCTGTACCTGCCTTAAATAAATTCAATAGTTATGTATAAAATAAAAAAGAAAAGTAGAACAATTATAGTTTTGATATATTTTACTGAATAATTCTGTTTAAAATAAAGAAGGTTAAATTTGTCAGACACATGATTAAAAACAAATAACTGAGTCAGATATGATTCAGTGACACTAAAGAGTATGTTGAAATATTATGTTTATTTGAAACATTTCATGTTTTAATTTTTTAGGTTTTTCAGAGTATTTCTAGTTGTAATAACTATAAAGAATTTTATTTTTGTTATAAAATGCTCAAGTATTATCATTTTTCACCTATAGCTCATGTCTTTGGACTGTGGGGGAAACTGGAGCACCCAGAGGAAACCCATGCAAACACGGGGAGAACATGCAAACTCCACACAGAAATGCCAACTGATCTAACTGGGGCTCAAACCAGGGACCTTCTTGCTGTGTACTGTCTATTGAGCCCCACCGTGTCACCTGGATTTTAATTAGTGCTGAGTATTATTGAAAAATTAAATTACTTTTTAGTGTTAGTATTTAGAAAAGCAATCTTAATCCAAAGTTAAAGGTGTAATTAGAAATTAATTCTTCTTTTCAAGTACATTGCATGCAAACTTCTAGTGCTGCATGCAAATGAAGCATTATTTCATTACATTATTAACTAACTTGCTTTATACATTTCTTGCAAAAAAAAATAATTATCTCATTTTATTTAGTTTTAACTTTCTTTCATATTAGAGTCAAATGTTTTTACATGGGGCTTTTGAATTCTTTTTTTGCCGTTGCATGAATGAGAATATAATGTGAACAGACAGAAGAAGCCTTTTCATCCATTTTGTTGAATAAAAATGAATTCTTATCTGCTCCATCTGAGGTTCCTCAACCTGTTCAATTTCGAAAGCCTACAGCATAAATCACTGATGTACAAAACATAACTGAATTTCCTCTAGGATTTCCTGTTCATTTGCTGCTAATAAAATGAAAATAAGGGTTATTATGTTTGACGTCACAAAAAAAATAAATAAATGGAGGAAATAACATGCAATGTTATGTAAAAGTCAGGGGAATGGACATTTATAGAAGACATAATGGAGGTTATATTGGCACAATGACGTGAATTTGAAGATAATGTAGAGTACTATTTGAGACTTGTATCTACAGTAGGAAAAAAATATGTAAATCATTGCTTAAGATAATGTTAAAAACTTGTGATTAAAAATATGTTTGGAAACACTTTAGACTCAGGTTTGTCATGATTTACAGTATTAACAAACCATTAACTAACACTACTAGCTTAATAAGTTACTAATTAGCTGTTTCTTAAAATATTTCGTAGGTAGAAATTGGGTTTAGTTTTAGGGTAGGATTAGGGATGCAGAATAAGATCATACTTTATAACCACCCATGAACATTTAACATCTTAATAATAGGCAGGTAATAAGCCAGTAGTTAATAGCATGAATTGTGACCTAAACTAAAGTGCTACCACATATTCTACTAAAACTTAAAAATCATGCCACAAAGTTGACAGCTTTAATATTGATGTGTGGTGAACATAATGAATGATGTTTTTGCTTGCAGTAATGGGCTCTTTGGGACCTTTCTGAGCGGAGATGTTAATATGAGATGATTTTCCGTGTGAAAACATTGACGTTCATATGACCAAATAACTGTTAATGAACTCTAGTGACACTGAGAGCTGTAGTAAATACCCTTGGCTGAACTGACATCTCTGAATGTGTAGAAATGGCAGCGGGTACTTAATTGTGTACGAAAAGCTTTTAGATTCGCCGTCAACAGCTAATGTGCAGAACAAGCCAATTGAAGCTTCATTTTCTTGATGTAGCACTACTGATGAGTGCTTGAAGTAATATTGAAGCTTTTAAAATTTTCATGACTAGTTTGTTCCATATTTATGTGAAAATGTTGGGGTTTTGTTTTTGTAATAAACAGCCTTTGTCCATGATTTATGAACATGAAGTTAGTGCATGCTGTGAAAAAATAGTGCCTTTCTAGGCTCATTTATACTAATTACCAAAGTACTTAGCTCCTGTGACTGATAAAACTGTATGATTTAACAAATTTTAGACAGCGTGCTTTAAACAAAATGAAAGATGTTTTAAAGAAAGCCTCTAAAACTAAAACAAAATGTATTTTTTCTTCATTCACACTGTGTATTAACTTTAGAAGTACATCATAACTGATTGTTTTTATGATGCATGCTTCAGTGCCTTCCTCATTCGTTTGATTTCAAGTTGCTTATTTATTTATTTATTTTTTGCAGTGGAAAACATTAAACTTTAATTCTCAATTAAAGATGCAGCTCTCACATTGATTCTCTGAGGGAATACAGTTTGAACTAGTATAAAACATCCCTTGAGGTGCTGGTTGAAGCTATGCTAATCTGGCTGGGGTCATTTTATCTCCTGATTTATTTGCATGTATTAAAACATTATGCATGTCCGAGAGGAATACCAGAGCACTTTTTTTATTGAAATTCACTGTCAACATCAAATTCGAAATATCCAACATAGCACTTGCTGTGTAGCTACAGTACATTATACATTATGAATGAACTCAAGACAGATAAAGAAACATTCTGTATTCAATACACATAAGCTCAATCAGCAGCCTTTGCGGGTATTGTTTGATTTCTTTTATCCCTTCCAACTTTAACAATTCTGATTGTTCTTGATTGCTGGTTTTAATTCCAAGGTAGTGAAAAAAATAAAAGATTTATATGTTAGGTATATTTATTCTGTACCAGAATATCAGAACTAGGCCATATTAAAAGCAAGGTCTTGTTTGAAAGGATAGTTCTACCAAAAATTGAATTGTTCATACACTGTTTCAATTCACTACAATCTTCTATGTGAAGCTGCTTTGACAACACAATCTCATGGCAATTCGTAACTGTTTGATTTAGTGGCTAATTCATATGAATTTGTAGGATCTAATTCGTACAATGTAGTACGATTTGCTCATCAACCAATGACGGTTAGGTTACAAATTAGCTGCTAAACTGACAGGATATAAAAATCTTACATTTCCTTGTGAGATCAGGCTGGCTTTGACACAATCTACATTGTAAAAGTGCTATGGAAATACAGTTGAATTGAATTGAATACAGTGGTTACAAATCTTTCTGAATTTATATTTATTCTGTTGGAAACAATAAGGTATTTTGAAGAATGTTGGAAACTGGTAGTCATGGGCTACTGGTGTTCTCAATTCTTACAGTTTTGTACAAGTGGAGGGTGAATAAATGGTATCACAATTTACATTTTTTGGCAACAAACAAATATATGAATAAATATTTATATATAAATTAGCAAAAAAAACTAAAATAAATATGCAGAGTGCCGGTGCACATATTTTCTACTACCCAATTCTTAAAAATTGTAAAATAGAACTGAATCTTGATATCAAAGATATCAAGCCAGGGGGCGTTTGGGTTGTTCGGAAGACCCACCCCTCATTGACAAAGGTCCAAAATTTGTCTCATACATGAGCCCATTTGTCCTATTTGCCTTTTATTTTAATTCTTAATCTTGAAAAAAAAAACACATGACCAATAAAAAAGTGTGAAGCTCTAAATTATTATTATTAAAATTAATATTCATTAATTTTCTTTTTGGCTTAGTCCCTTTATTAATTAGGGGTCGCCACAGTGGAATGAACCGCTAACTTATACAGCATATATTTTACGCAGCGGATGCCCTTCCAGCTGCAATCCATCACTGGGAAATTATTATTATTATTATTATTATCATTATTATTATTATTTTTTATTATTATTATCATTATTGTTGTTGTTGTTGTTTCGTTGTTGTTGTTGTTCTTCTTCTTATTATTATTATGTTTTAGTTTTCTATTATTCAAACGGCCAGATTCTGATTGAGGAAAGATGAATGTGCTGGCCAGTTTGTTATTTGCCTAATAAATTACAGTTAGCTACAGTTTTTAATTTAAAAGTTTTTCTAATGATATATGATGTAATAAATTTTAAAAATATATATCTGTCATTTTCTTGATTCTAAATATTTAGGAAAGATTTTTGGTGCATCAAAAAGTGTGGTTATGATGACCACCCGACAAGCTAATCCAGCAAATGTCACCTTAATTCAGTATTTAAATTTTATAAATGAATAGAAAATGAGGTGAATAACTGCAAAAATGAAATTTTTTCAGAAAATTGAACCACCCTTTTTTTCTGGCTACAGGCCTGTTATACTGTATCTGTTTTTACTTTTAAGTGCTGTGGGGATTCAAAGTAATAAATGTGAAGTGTGTAACTTTATTCTTTGTTGTTTTAGATGCAAATTGTAAAACTGACAGTGACTTTACACAGTAAAGATTAGTCAGCATTGTTTTCTGCCCAAAAATCTTAATAAAGGGCTAGACCACACAAAGTTAAAAAGCTGCTGTTAATTTACCCATTTCAGGCAATGTAAGATGTAGATATCATATTTTTTTTTATAAGTAGAACACCAAAGTAGATGGATAAAAAACATATATCCAGTAATCTTTTTTTCATGGGGCTCCAGATGATACAATTTCATTTGAAGCAAAAATGATAACTCTGTTTAGAAAAAATGACCCAAATTACCTTAAATCCACACAGCCACAGCAAATGGTTGTTTGCATTTTCCTCAGAGACTGCAGGACTAGTTTGCTGGATCCAGAATAAGCACATGTACCACTTTGACAAATAATATACCCCACACACATCCCTTCTCTCAGTTTTAAGCAATCAGCATCAATTGCTGGAATTAATTTGAATTTGACTGTATTTTTTTACTTTAGCCAAAGTGTCTCTATCTGTTGAGTTATATATAATGACCACAGTATCAGCTAATAATCTAATTTAATGTTCTTCTGATAAAAAAACAATAAAATAAAATAAGATAAAATAAGACAACAAATAAGGTCAACTTTATCATGCATAACCTGATGCTGAGCACATTTTCGTTTATGGGTGAACTATAAACATGCATATTGTGCTCAGCTGTAAGCTGCTATTGAAATAGTTCACATTGTATGATTTACAAATTGGTTTTAAATTCGAAAAGTTCTATATTATACCCTCAAAGATGTCAACTGAGCTGAAGTGGTAATGAATAAAGAACAGTCCTTTAAGGCAGCACAAGAACCATTCACAGTAAACTGTTGGATTTCTAAGCTTCTCCGATTTTAGGGATGTTGAATTTAATCTATAGTGATTTATATAAAATACAACAATCAAAGAATGTCTAAACATTCAAAACAGCAGAGAATATCCGAGCTATTAAACAGAGGTAAGAGCAAGAACATAGTACTTAACATAAGCATATTTTTTTAAAGAGCTTGTTAAGCGAAGCTGAGAAGCATAATCAAAGAGTCTTCTTCAAAGCTTCACACACAGTAGGAAATCACAGCTTTGCTCACATAAAGACACAGGGCTCTTCAGATATTAAAGTGTTACGCACAATAATTGGTAACAAATTTTCACAGGAGAATAGTCATCACAGCATTAAATTGAAACATGCTTAGAGGGTAATAGGAAACAAACAAACAATGCTGTCGCTGAAATAAATAAAGGCTCATGAAAGAAGACATTATGTTGCACAACAACCCAAATAACCAATCAGAACGCGAGGATGCATCGGTACGAAAAACCCAGTTGAATCTACAACTTCAATTCACGCAGCGATTTGAATGTTAAATAACTACACTCTCCGCTGTGCTCCTTCAGTCAATGCAGAACCATGGTGATGTCGATCAAAGCTGCAGAAATCCTCCGGCTCACTTTGAGTGTTTTCTTTTAATAAGGCTTCTGTAAGGCATCATTAGCCGTGCACTTTATTTTCATGGCTGATTCTGAAATGGCAGCGTTATAGTCATTGTGGTGTCCTGGGGCTGCGCGAGTGGGCGATTGACCATTTCGCTTTCATTCTGTCTGGCGTTCTCTTCGTTCATTTGAGACACTTCAGTGGACCCCGCTTCGAATCCGGGAACGGTGTTGGCCACATTGACCACATGCACCTTATTCCGTCCCTTCTTGCTGAGGATGCAGCTGAAAACCTTCTTGAAGCCTTTGCGAAAGTGTTTGGACACCAGGGCGTAAACGATGGGGTTGAGGCAGGAGTTGGCGTAGGCCATGCAGTGGGACAGCAGCCTGAAGGCATAGGTGGTCTGATTGAAGGGAAAGTCTCCATAGAGGTAGCACAAAATCACTACATGGTACGGCAGCCAGCAGATGCAAAAGAGCACCGTGACTATAATGATCATCTTGGTGACCTTGCGCTTTGCTCGTTTCGACTCCGACATCCCATCAAGCGGGTCGACTGCTGTCCAGAGGTACTTGATGGTGCGGGTGTAGGACAGGCTCACGATCAGCACAGGAATAACGTAGCCAAAAACAAAGGTGCATGTGTCCAGAACCTTACGGTTATGCTCTTCCCATCCAGGCACGCACACATTGCTGTTCTCGAAATCGATGAGGTCGTAGTAACTCAGGTAAGGCCCAGCGAAAACCAGCGACAGGCCCCAGATGACCACCATTGCTACAACAGCATTACACGGCGTTCTCAATTCTCTGGAGCGCAACGGGTAACGAATGGCCAGATACCTGCAACAGAAGAAATGCACCATCAGTTGAGATTTCCATTGCTTTTTAACACTGTAAAGGGCCCATCACACAGAGAGCGAACTACCCCTTCTGCTTCCCCTTAGCCCTTGAAAAAGAGATTGTATAGAGGAAGGCCTTTATCCCTTAGAAATGGGACAGCACTACAACACTTGTACACATCATCATATGTCATCGTGATCTCTTACCACATATAAGATTGACAATGGCAACTTCTGTAGTTTTTCCAGTTGCCAGTTTTTTTATTTTTATTTATCTTAAGGAAATCACAGAAGGCATCAACTCAATGTATCATCATGAGCCATGGATTTTATTCCGAAGAAAAGACGTAATGTAATATGTATTTATGTAGTGCATTTATTGTGTATGGGAACTCGCATCACAGTCATGAGTAGGGAGGGGGGTCTCGCCACACCACCACCACCTGTCAGGGTTGGTGATGGGAAATGGGGAAAAAGGAGCGAGGACTCAAGTGCAGGAATAATGGGAATTTATTAAATAATAAAAATAAAATAAAATGCAAAATAAACTACCCCGTGGGGGAAAACATTAACAAAACAAATACATACACAAACAAACTTCACTGGGCTGGCTGGTAAGGAACAGGACTGGAAACATGACAAGACAAGGGTTCAAACAACAACATGTGATGACGAACTCGCACAGGACAGCAGATATAAGGGGTTTATAAACTATAGGAAATTAACACAAAAACAGATGAACATAGTTAACTAATAATGGGTTAACAAGGAGGGTGGGACTAGACAATAGACGGGAGAGCGCATGACACAGAGAGACAACACAAGCCATGCGCTCACATGACAAGAACATGCGGCCAATGAGAGAACTCATCAACCGCATGTTCATGACAAGACGAGCACAACACTGAAGCACATGACAAAAAGCACGTGACCACAATGTAAACATCGGGCCACGTGCTTTGACAAAAGACGCAAGACACGAGCACACGATAGATGAACACCTTACTGTGCGCTCACACATAAGCAATGCGCATGCTTCATCTCAGCGCCAACCAAAACTGAAACCAACTAGACGGAGGCGCCGAGAATAAAGCAGCGCGCTGCTGACAGAACAAACACAAACACTAGTACAAGAGCGCGCGCGTCTGACGGACGCAGTGCGTGCGCGGCCACATCAAGCGGCATCACGCACACTCTGCGTACACCCTTGATGGCGCGCGCGCACACAGAGACAGAAACAGGACTGGGTAGTGTCAGAGCTCTGCTTACAAAACAAGAATTTACAAAGACCAGAGTGGCAGAACCCTGACACCACCACTGTGAAGCATCCATTTGGATGATGTGATGGTACAGTAGTCACAGGACAACGGTGCCAGTGCACTTACCACATACCAGCTATAGGTGGGGTGGAGAGACAGTAAAAAAGCCAATTCGGTGGAAGAGGATGATTGGGGGGCCATGATCGATAAGGGCCGATGGAGGGAATTTGGCCAGGACACCAGGGTTACACCCCTACTCTTTACGAGAAGTGCCATTCTATTTATAATGACCACAGAGAGTCAGGACCTTGGTTTAATGTCTCATCCGAAGATGACAAAAAATCTTTGATGGCTTGATAATTTTTGGGCAAAACATTCCCTTATGTGAATATTGTTTTTGTCTGCACTACTAAAACTAAGAGTATTGTAACATTTACAAAGTGCTTCCGTGCAAACCATGGGTTTTGTATTTTCATATTATATATATATATATATATATATATATATATATATATATATATATATATATATATATATATATATATATATATATATATATATAAAATAGTCAACATCATCTCTACTAGATGGCGAGGCAGAGCCGCAGTAGGCCTTACAGCAAGAAGGTCGCTGGGTCGCTTGTTCGAACCTCGGCTCAGTTGGCGTTTCTGTGTGGAGTTTGCATGTTCTCCCTGCCTTTGCGTGGGTTTCCTCCGGGTGCTCCGGTTTCCCCCACAGTCCAAAGACATGCGGTACAGGTGAATTGGGTAGGCTAAATTGTCCGTAGTGTGTGAATGTGTGTGTGGATGCTTCCCAGGGATGTCTTGTGGGTGGGAAACTAGAGCATCCAGAGGAAACTCGCATGAACACGGGGAGAACATGCAAAGAACATGCCGAGGCTCGAACCAGTTACCTTCTTGCTGTGAGGCAGTTGTTCTACCCACTGCGCCACCGTGACACCCTGTTGCTTGACTAATATTATAAAAATTAAAACAACAAATGTTAACTTTCCATAGCCGTCACACATTTGTGAGCTTACAGGCTTCCACCCAAAGTGTCTTCTGGGTTTAATTCTCCCTGCAATCAATGCATGCTTAATGTCATCAGCGTGTAGTTCTATCAACACAGAATGCACTTTTCAGTTTAGAAAATGTGAGATATAACGCCCTTTTAGTTGAATTTAGAAAAGAGCAGTGCACTGTGCTTTTTATGTTGCTAGGCAACCACGGATTCAGCTGTCTTGGTACTTGATCAGTCAATGCGAGTAAGGAGTTTTTTCAACCGCAGAAATTCGCGACAAAGTAAGCCATAGCAGGCGACAAAAACGCAAAACGTTCACTGCCAATAGCAAACAATTTTAAAAAGATGCCTCTCACTTAAAAAAAAAAATTAAATAAAGTGTTCTGATTTCTAGCAAAATATAGCAGAAACATATCTGAAACCCAATAAATGAAAGGGGTCGTGTACTGCCTTTTTTTTTATTTTGTACTCTTCTCTGAAATCGACTTATTATTTTCTATCTTCTTTTGTGCCCTAATCAGAACACACTCTTTTAAAACTTGTGGCAGACTGAAAGAAGTAAACCACTGGTATGATTGGTATGGTTTGGCATACTGCTGCAAATTCTTACTGATGTCAACACAGACATAAACACTGCATTTATTTTTGTTATCTGATGTAAAGCACGCTGGAAACTACAAATCTTTTGCAGATAAGTTTAACTTAATCATTTATTGAGCTCACGCTGTTATGTGACTGTTGAGTACATTTAACGTATCTGTGTAAAATTTAATTAAAGCAGCTTTGATTTTTGTTTTTTTCTGATGTAGTCATGTATAAAGTGGATTTTTTATATATTCATGCATAAATAAAGCACAGAAAATGTTTATCAGAAGCTGTGTATGGCTTCCAGAAATTGAGTTTGACCCAAAACACAATATAATCAATATAGCCAGTGTGTTTCTGTGCACAAGATGAATGTCGTCTTGCTGTTTTCTACCCAGAGGTGAGGTAATTGCCAGTGGGGATTCTCAGTCTCTGCTGGGCCCTGACCATTTTTCACAGAGCAGATTAACATGTTTTTTTTTTCCACAGGTAAACACTTTCAGGGTGGATGGAGGGCAGTAGGTCTGTTGTTCAGCTGAGAGTAGCATTACACCGGGTCATACAGGTGGCCTTGCTACATTTTCATCATTATTTCGGCAAAAATGGCTGGCTGGTTCACCCATTCAGAAGTCTCTAGGTCAGCTCACTGAGTCCCACTCATTGTTGGCACTTTAAATTGACCTTAATGTTAAAATGGACCTAACATAGTTTTAGCTAACACACTAGTAGGTGAGTGGGTGCTACTAAAGCTTCATTTTTCACTTGTTTTATTGTAAAGGCTTGTATAACGTGTTGCTGGTTTTTGGAGTTGTTTTATTAATGAAGTGGGTGGTTGGCGATAACTCCACTGACATTTATCTAGTTAAACTTCAACCTTTGCTGATGCAATTTGCGAGACTTCCTTCTGTTCAGACGATCCATTTATTTAAATAACAACCCTGGTCTCACCAATTACAATAATGTTGAATTCTTCTTGCTGTCATATCTTGAACCCTATGGGGGAACATTGAAAATGTTGCATCAAGGAAAGCCATGAGGCTATTATATCTAGAGTGAACTTTACTTGACAGGATTAATATAATGTAAAATCAACATTCCAGAGTTCTCCATAAAGGTCTTTTGCTTTCATGCCGAGGAGTTTATGATGGTCATTAAAACTAATTCATATCATTCAATCATATTTCTTTGGCTTAGTAACTGTTTTATCATGGGTGCCACAGCGGAATGAACCGCCAACTTTTCCGGCATGTTTATTTATTTTTTTATTTAGCAGAAGCAAACTAAATTTGTAAAAAAGTGTCCATTTTTCTTTTCTATCAAAAATCTTATGAGATATATAAAGATATTAAAATATTAGGATATTTTGTAAATGTATTAATGCAAATATATATAAATATATAAAACTCAGATTTTCTAATAGTGTTTAAATCTTGACCTTGAGATAATTTACTCTTATGACTTGTTTTGTGGTCCTGGGACATATATGAATAATCATTTTCAAATGATATTTAATGTGAAAATAATGTTTATACACCCCCTCAAACAAACAAACAAATAAATAAATAAATAAACAAACTAATAAATAATAAATAAAATAATACATTTAATATAAAATTAGTCTTTACAAATCGAAAAACTTGCCATTTTATTCCAAAAATAGTATAACTAAAAGAAAAAGTCATTTCTAGCTCAGTAATCATAAAAACGCCTTTCTACTGCTAACGACAAGTGACAGACCGGAAGTCATTCAGTAGTCCGGAAGCTCGTATGCAGAAAATTCAGATCCGATTTGAGCTGCGGAAATATTTGTAAAATATTTGAACTCCTGCGACTAGACTGTAGCTACCGGCTGACCGGATGTGATGTATTCCAGTGTTGTCCAAGCGCGTGATGAGCA
Organism: Danio rerio; assembly: GCF_052040795.2. NCBI lineage: Eukaryota > Metazoa > Chordata > Actinopteri > Cypriniformes > Danionidae > Danio > Danio rerio. Next base: position 43,231,011 of record NC_141023.1, on the reverse strand, counting down.
ATACTAGTTTTTTGTTATTTTTTGAATCAGAAAAATGTCTATACTAAAAAGCATAATAAAAAACGTAAACGAGTAATAAAAAATATTATATTTTTATGTTTTCTCCAGGGTGACGCAGTGGCGCAGTAGTTGGTGCTGTCGCCTCACACTAAGAAGGTCGCTGGTTCGAGCCTCGGCTCAGTTGGCGTTTCTGTGTGGAGTTTGCATGTTCTTCCTGCGTTCGTGTGGATTTCCTCCGAGTGCTCCGGTTTCCCCCACAGTCCAAAGACATGCGGTACAGTTGAATTGGGAAGGCTAAATTGTACATAGTGTATGAGTGTGTGTGTGAATGAGTGTGTGTGGATGTTTCCCAGAGATGGGTTGCGGCTGAAAGGGCATATGCTGCATAAAAACATGCTCTATAAGTTGGTGGTTCATTCCGCTGTGGTGACCCCGGATTAATAAAGGGACTAAGCTGACAAGAAAATTAATGAATGAATAAATGTTTTCTCCACATTCCTTCCAAATTTTTAGAGTTTCTAGTATTGCATTCATTCAAGCATGGTAAACACATGCAGAATCATGGCTCTTGCTTTTGCACTCCTTTATTTTGAACCGCGAGAATCAGCTTCTCTTCCATGGTGGACGACAAAATTGAACATTTTAGGCAACTGCCACAAGGGGGCGTATTCCGACAGTCGTGTCCAAATGTCAAATGCAATGGAAAGGCGGCTTAACAGAATGTGATGTGAGATGTGGTGGAGGTGTCATTGTGATGGAAAGATGATACATAAAATGGTGAACTATTGAATTGCGACAGAAATTTTCTTCCATGAATGTTTAAAAATTCCATATTTCCATGATCATTTCTAGAATATGAGATTCATTTGTTTTCCTTCACTTTCGTCAATCTGTGAAGTTTTGTTCCTCTCAACTGTTACCACTGGCTTACTTGGTTTGGGACTTATGTAGCAGCGAATCGTTTCAAGAGTTCACACTTAGCTGATGATTTATAAAAGCTTGTTTGGCATGCTGTCCGAGGAGAGAGCCCCACGCTCAAGGGATCCTCGAGCCCGGGGCTTCCTCCCATTGGCAGAGCGAGAGGGGAGCCTGAGCTCGGTGGATCTCAGAACTCACCGACTGCGGTAGCTAAGGGAACAGAGGGGTTAGACAAATGCTTAATTGTTATGCATGTTGAACTTTGGATGGTGGGAGGAAACCGGAGAACCCGGGGAAAACCCACACGGACACGGGGAGAACATACAAACTCCTCACAGAAACACCCACCGGTCCTAAGGGACCAGGGCCGGCAGTGTTCTTGCTGTGTGGCTCACAGTGCTAACCACTGGGCCGCCGTGCCGCCCAATCACAGGTAAAGGAGGAGAATAGAGGAGGAGGGGGGTTTCTTCCAAACGAAGATAAAATGAGCTGGAAACTGGTTATTTATAGTAGCTTAGGGCTCATATGATTGGAAGATAGCGATTAGCAAAATACGGGACCGGCCGTGATAAGCACGTGATACTCTCGAAATTAGTTTATGAATAAACCTCACTTGATTTGCTCTTCAGTGTTTAGACTTTCAGCAGTGAAAATTAAACCGCACTGAACTGAACTAAACTGAACTGGACTGACACAGTTTCAATTTACTAGAACTTCTATGTTAATCTGCTTTGACACAATCTACATTGTAAAAGCGCTAAAGAAAAAAAGATGAATTTAATTGAAATGAAATTTAGGGTCAAGGGGGGAGGATCTGATTGAAACAATGAGGATGTTTAATCTGATGTATTATATGCATTTACTGTTGTACATGTTATTAGGTAAAAGTAAATGAACCGCTAAGAGTATGAAAGAAATAAGAGTATGTTAATAAACATGGCTATAGCAAACACCCACCTGTCCACCGACACCGCTGCCAGTGTGAAACTGCTAGCATACATGGTGAGGTTGATGAAGAAGTGAACCACCTTGCACATGAAGGACCCGAAAACCCAACCCTCCAGGGAGTAGATGGTTGCTTGGAAAGGCACGCAGAAGATGATGAAGAAGAAATCGGCTACGCTGAGGTTGAGGATGAACAGATTGGTGGTGTTGTACCCAACCTGCCCACTTCTAAGGAGCACAGCCAGCACCAGACTGTTCCCGATGGTCCCCAAGAGGAAGATGAGCGAGAAGACCACTGACACGATGACACTGGCTGGGTTGAGCTGGTAGCTCTCTGAGGCATTCCAGTGTCCCATGGCTTTATTCAGGTCCTCGTGATCAGACATTTTAAGATATGAAGTTCCACAGCCCTATATATAAAAATAAAAAAGAAATAAATCAGGGATTTGCTCTTTTGAAAAAAAAAAACGTGAGGATTTGATGTAAAAGTCTATGATAGCAAATCTGCCCCATCTTTCCGGAATCTGAACAGCAGCATGATGAGATTTAAAAGCTCTTATGAAAGCTAGGCCCGTGCTGAGAGTAAATATCAGGAGGATCAGACTCGAGAAGCCATTTTGATGAACATGGAAAAAAAAACATTGTGATTATGAAAGATCAGGAAAGCTGGTAAAGTACAAAGAGGATCGAGAAATGAGTCAAGTCTAAGATCAATTCCAGAAAGCTATCGTAACATCTCTAAAGGCAACGAACCTGTGTCATCAAGATAAACTGAAACAAATTATCAAACCATCCAAAAACAACTTTGCACTGATATCTGTTGACTACAAACTGAATTGATCAATTTTCATCTTGATATAAGCTCTCAACCAGGGGTGCGTTTCCCAAACAACGACATAACTCATGGCTGAACTATCATAGTACGATGCATCGTTTGAGAAAAGAATAATGTAGTGACGAGTTGTTCCCAAAACTGTAGTTCCTCTGTCGCAGATTCGTCATTAGTTATAACGTAAAACGTCTGTAATGACGCTCTAAACGGGGTGGCAACAACTCCTTTAATGAAAAACACCATAATTTTTTTTGTGCAAATGATATTGTTTTACACACACACGCATTTAAAAAAAAATCCAATATTATTTTTTTTAAAAACACGCACTCGTTTTCCATATTAATTGAAATATATGTAAGCAGCACATATAGGGCCTATGTTACTTTTACAAATATTATAATATGTCTTATTCTATTATTAAACATAAAACCACTTAGCTAATGTGTATTTTAATCTCATATAAATCATTTAAACCGTTAAGGGTTGTAATTTACAGTAAGCTATTTATTAAAAAAGAAAACAAATCCTACTGTACATAATAATAATTTTATAGTTTTATTTTTATTATTATTAAGTAAGATAGGGACCCTTTTCACAAACCTGTTATGATGCGTTTAATGGCCATCAGCATCTGAAATCCTTTTTTAAATCCTATTTAAATCCTTAAATAGTTTATTTATTTAAGAATAAACAATTATATGTATGTATTATATCACCTTTGCTTCAAATTACAAAAAATTTAATTACCGCTTATGCGGGGTGTTTCTAATGCAGCGCCAATGGAATAGAACAGTAAATTTGACATATTCTCTCTTCTGGCTGCCGTCATCATTCTCACACAATTTTTTCCCTTTTTCTGAACGTTTTTCTGAACATCATAGTGAAGTTTTTATTTTATTATTTGAGCAAATGATGTTGTAAAAAAGTATTTGTTGTATTCTTCCATTCACTGCGCTTTAAGTTTTCCCAGCTATGATGACTTCGGCTACTGAGAAAGCCGGAAATGTGAAAAGGGTCTATTGTTTATTTATGTTTTTAAGTCTACTTTTACAATTCGACACATTCGAACCTCTGCAGAAATGTTCTAACCAATCATGTCAGATACAGTACATATACATTTCTTAATAATATTGCTTAAAAACCTACTATAAATTTAAAACTGTTAACGTATGGTATATATTTTTGTTTTCACCAGCTTTGGAATTAAATATTATGTCAGCTATAGCTTTCGTCATAAGATTAAGACTCCTGGCATAAGAATCATGAGACTCATGGCATAAATATTTTCAAAGTGCACTATGAAGGGAAAAACTGAAGTGTAAAAATACTTTGAAAGCAAATTACACCTAAGAGAGATGACTTCAATGTTTTTATTATTTTTTTATTTTTGTCAATCCAAGTTTCAAGAGTTCACACTTAGATATTGGTTGACTTGTTAGTAGGTTTGGCATGCTGTCCCGGGAGAGAATCCTGAGCTCGAAAATAGTTGAGCCCAGTCCTCCTTCCTGGTCAATAGAGCATGTAAGGGAAGTACGAGATCAGGTGGATCTCGAGAGCTCCATGAAAGGAGGAGAAGGTGTGGATGGGGGGTTTCTTTGGAAAACGCAGGTAAGGGAGTAGTTCTAGCCTGGCTACTTATAGTGAGTTTGGACTAATCTGATTGGCTAACTAATGATTGCAGATGGGTGACCAGCTCCAGTCAATCATATCACATGCCCCTCTCAAAATTAGTTTGTAAAACTTCACTTAAATGCTTCTAACTACAGCTCTAGAGGTGTAGTTGAAAGCGTACAAGTTTGCAACGTAGTTTGCAAATGTTCATTGGAACGATGGATTTGGAAAGCGTCAAATCAGCAAACTATGTTTGTAATGACGGAACTTGCGATCTAAAGTCGCCGTTCTACAGCACATGACATTCAGACATGACTATCAGAATAGGCCCCCTTGTGGCAGTCGGACAGAATTTCCAGTTGTGTCGAGCACTATGGGAGAGAACCTGGATACTCCTGGTGTCCGAAATAAAGGAGTGCAAATGTAAGAGCCATTATTCTTTGTTCATTTATCATGGTTAAATGAATGGATGAATAAATACTGGAAACTCATGCACAGATAAAAATTTTGCAGAGAATGCTGAGACAACCTTAAAAAATGTATTACTCATTTTTTACATCATATTTTTTATGATTCCAAAATAAATAAATAAATAAATAAAAACTAGTATTTCTCATCTCGCACGCATGGATCTGCTTGGACAACACTGGAATACATCACATCCAGTCGACCGGTCGCATATATAAGGTCTAGTCACAGGAATATTTGAACAGATCCACAGTTCAAATCAGATCTGAATTGTCCGTATAAGGAAATGTCTCGTGCAGTGGAATGGCGACTTTAGATGGCTAACGATGGTTTTCGGAAATGCACCCCTGATGCTCTTCATACACTGAAGAAAATTATTCATTGGATTTACAATTTTTTTAAGGTTGCAAACAATTTATATGTGCTGAATTTAAACAAATTAAATTGAAATGTTCTGATGTTCAACTTTATTTGCTTAAATTTAGCTCATATAAATTGTTTGTAACCCCTAAAATATTTTAAGTAAATCCAATGAATCATTTTCTTCAGTGACTGAAGAACATCTGCTTGTCAAGATAAAAATAGATCAATTCAAATTGTAATCATCAGATATCAGTGCAAATTTGTTTGTGGATGGTTTAATATTATATACTCTCAATAGAGGGTCATGTTAATAATTTGTTGATGGTCAAAGCTGCAGTGAAAAGGAACATAATTGCCTACCAGCGGTTAATCCCACAGTATGTCCCGAAAGGTTGTTGCTCAGAAAGAGTCAGCATCGATTTCTCCACTTCAGATATTGATCAGGCTATGGGAACAGGGGAAAGAAACGATATAACTCATATATAGCCCATATATGTGGCTATCTGGGGAATGGAAACATCTTCACTGTAAAAATAATGCTTTATCGTATTGCAAAATGCTTTTGATTGACTGATTTGAGAGATTTTATTCATTATTTTCTTCATTAGTCATTACTGTTGTTATTATTATTATTATTATTATTATTATTATTATTTCCTTGTTATTATTGTTGCTGTTGCTATTATTATTATTAATTATTATTATTGCTATTTGGATGCCCATTTACGTCATTTGCTTGCAGTCCTTAGCAGAGAAAGAAGTTTGTGTGTGGGTGTGTGTGTTTGTTAGCATTTGTCTATGTAGGGCCTAACCTTAACCCTAACTCTGGCTGATCGACTGACCAACCGACTGATCTCTCCACCCTCCCCCTTCCCTAAACCATAGTGTTTTTAAAAGCACTGATTGACCAGCGTCCACCCACTTCCCTAAACCCAACCTACAGTGTTTTCAAAAGCAATGCAAAAAAAGATAAGCCCCATGCCTATTTTTTATGCCATTTTACCATATCCTCACCCTGTTATTTACTTGCTGTTTTATTTTTTGGCCGTTGTCACAGTCAACTCCACTCTGGGTCTCAAATCCTCAGACGTATAGCAGAAAAGCTACACGGAGGTAAGAGGTCAGCTAGTAAGCATGAAATGGAACGACGTCATACCACCCCTAAGCACTCGTTTTAAGATGACATGCAGCCATATATACTTCTGGCTACATAATTTGCGATTTCCAGAAATGTATATAGGGCTACGTTTTCAGAATGAGCCCATGTTGGAATTTTTCAAGCCCCTCTCCTTTCCCCAGCACCTCCTGTTTATTTAATATAGTTATTTTACATACTGGCGAAAATGTGGCTAATCCATATAAATTAATATGATTTTATTCATATAAAAAGCATACCATTTTTTAAATGAAAGTATTCTCCCACAACCTCACCTGTAAACCCAACCATCATTAGGGAATGATCAATTTGAACTAAAAGGTACAAATATCATTGTTCAAATTCCTAAGATTTAGCCATTGAATCAAAATTTTTGAATTGCCATTGCTTGTTTGTTTGTTTGTTCTGCCTTAAGCTGAATTTTAAGCAGTAGCAATGTTTCAGTCAGCCCTCATTCATGCGGCAGCAGCATTAGAAATCCCCCAAGAGTCCCCCAAGAGAAAGAATACATACATTTTATTTTTTATCAATGAAGGCTGTTTAAATTGTTTTTGAGAGCCTGAACCTGAAATAGCTAAGAGCAGTTGTTAAGTGAGGACAAGGAGCTTTCAGGCAATAGGACTAGAGAAGGTAGAGCCGTGGCTGACAAAGTGCATTCTAAAAGTGCGACATAACCAGCTGACAATAAAAAAACGAAACGTTCAGAATATATGTGACTAATCCACCCCATGCAGAAATGTGGAAACTGTCCTATTATGCCGTAATTGGTTGTCAGACATTCATCATGCTGTAATTAAAACGCGCATCTTCAGTCCCTCTTCAAAAGCAGTTTCATTACATCTGCTGATTGTTTTGTTTGTGTAAGCTGTAAGATCAGATGATATTGCGTGATATTCTGTCTTTAGCAGGAGCAGAGCGTGACTCATTATTTAGCAAGACCTTTATGGTTGTAAATTTGGGTAAATGAACAGGAAGCCATTCATGCTGAGAGGTATAAAGCTCTCCTGGACACATTTGCCATAGTTATTTCTCGCTTCTCCACTGCCTTTATAGATAACTGACATTAAAGAGGAAGTCAGAATGAGGAGGAGAGGAGGAAAAGGGAAACAAAGTCAGGGAAAGAGAGAGAGACGGTTAAAAAAAAACAAATTTAAAAACTATAAGTGCTGTCAAATGCATTTTGTGTGTCTAAACGATAGCTTCTCTATGGAATCTGACTAATCATCAAGAAAATAGTTAGAACATTCAATTTGTAGTCATCAGAGATCTTAGCAGAGAAATTTAGAGATTAAAAAATCCCTATAAAAATACAGTTAAAGTCAGAATTATTAGCCCGCCTTTGAATTTCTTTCTCTTTTTAAAATATTTCCCAAATGATGTTTAACAGAGCAAGGAAATTTTCACAGTATGTCTGATAATATTTTTTTCTTCTGGAGAAAGACTTATTTGCTTTATTTTGGCAAGAATAAAATAAGTTTTTATTTAAAAAAAAAAAAACATTTTAAGGTCAAAATTATTAGTCCCTTTGAGCTTATTTGTTTCGATAGTCTACTGAACAAACCATCGTTATACAATAACTTGCCTAATTACCCTAACCTGCCTAGTTAACCTAAGTAACCTAGTAAAGCCTTTAGATGTCACTTTAAGCTGTATATGTATGTGAACGTATCAGTATGTCATGAAATTGTGAATTTGATAGATTCCTTGAAAATAAAATGTTGCTTTGTGTATTGATTCAAGGTGAAGTGATCTCGAAAGCTTCAAGAGCCTCTCTGTTTTTCTCATGATGTTGAAGTGTTTTCAGAAATTACTTGAAAATTGCCAGCGCATTTAAAAAAATGTCTTTTATCTAAAGAGGAAGCCTTCACCTGGGAATTATTCTTTAGCCTTATTGATCCCAAACTGCTGACTCTAGTTGAAATAATTCCACAGATTAGTTTACTTATAGATTCATACCACAGCAAGTGTGTTGTTTCGCTTTTGGCATCTCTGCTAGAACAATCCCCTTTGTCAACACACCTGACTGTCTTTCATGAGAAGCCAGCTGACTAGCTGCCAGTGAATGTAAAATGAAGTGTCCTTCTAGAAGGGCTGTCAAACTGATCCCTTTGGTTACAGTCACGGAGTGCATCCGTTTGTCACTTGTTAAATGGCGCACCAAACCGCCTCAACATGTGCCTTTAACCAACCTTTCAAACTCATTTGCCATTTAAAATTAATTGAGTCGAACTTTCATGAACTCACGAGCCAAATCTCAGTACGTGAACTGCATGCCTGTGGGGTAAGATTTTGAAGTAGACCCGTTTTAACAAAGAAGACGACGTTTTTTAATGTTGTAAATGAAGCATGGCTTATGTAGGATGTGAAATAGACCAAATACAGCACATAGATGCATTGAAGAAACAATCTAGCCCACATACATTTAAATCCTATGCGTCCTGCAGTGCCAAGATTCATTTAGGTGTATCACATCAAAACAAAACCCACGTCATTCAAGGTTATTACAGAGATAATACATATATTAAACAACAGTTGTCTTGAGAAATGTCACTGTGTACTAACTATTTATACCTCAAAACATCTGAATGTGTGATGAGAATGAGAATTTCAGTCGGATGCTTTTACTTACTGGCTCATGAGATGATCCATGACTGTATTATAGTCATTATAAGATCAAGGAGCTTCTGGTCTCCAGAAAAGCTGGAACGGAACAGCACCTGAACAGCCTTCATCTCATCTGTTTCGGCTTCTCCGTTTCCCTTGCATTCCTCCCTCACTCCCCCTCACATATGGAGGCTCCTCCTCCACATCGTGGTAAAAGCTCACAGTTCACTGCAAGAGAGTGAGAGTGAGAGAGAGAGAGAGAGAGAGTATGCAGTGTTTCTCTGTCTCACAAAGATCTTTTCATCTGTGTTACTTGTGCTGTTGCATCAATGCATGCACACACACACATACACACACACACACACACACACACACACACACATACACACACACACACACACACAAATCTAGATTATGAATCTGGTGAATTATTCAAAACAAGGCCTTGTGGTATTTACTTCTTGCATCACTTTTTGCGCAGGGTCATTTTTTCTCAGTCACATAATTTAGAAATCCATTAGAATATATTTCCCAAGAGATGGGAATTTAAATGCAATCCATTTGCAGTATTATTCAGTTGGATGCACACTTTGACCAAATCAATAACATCCTTTCATGTTATCATTGCTCATGCTAATATAACTCAAGCATGGCGTAAAATTCTCAACATGTTTATGGTGCTTGCGCACTTTTGTTTTGTTTTCGTAAAAATACCATCTGGTGCATTTTACACTTAAAAAATATTCCTCGGTTCTAAAAAAAAAAAAAAAAGGCATTTAGAAGGTATTTTATTTGATTTAAAGTGACAACAATTGTCAAAAAGAAAGGATTAGGTGAAGTGTTTTAGGAAAAGATATGTTTTAAGCTGATTTTAAAATATGATAATGGCTTCATCATTTTCTGTGTGGGTATAAAGCTTAGGTAACGTTTACACTAATATGTGTTAGTTTTAAAATGCATACGTTTTATTACGCCTTCTGTCCACATTACCCCAGAGATGTCGAGCCCTGAAAACAAACATTTTGAAAATGCTGAAAAGGCTGTTTTCATTTTAAAACACCAGACATCAGAAAATGATCTAATTGGAGCTTTTTCCTCAATATTAAATGCACAAATTTCAGTCTTGCATCCTTTCCTTAAGTTCAGACTTCACAAGTTTCATATGGAAAACAAACTCCAGAGGACACGTCGGGTACGCATCACCCTGGCTACGATGTTTCACTATCTTAGCAATAAAATGAAAACATGATATAAGGAACTGCCTATTTTCATTTTGATATTAACAACTTAACAGACACCAAAAATGTTGAGGCGTCATGTAGTTACATATTTATATGACCATCATCTTCACTTTATACATATTTATGACAAAACAGAGTTTATAACCGCCTCATTTCATTTTCTTCAAAAAATATGAAACACCCTGTTTCTTTTACTGAATATCAGTTTTAATAATCAATAAGGGCCATTTTAATGGACATTTCTAAACAACAGTTTTAATAACTCATCTCTAATAACTGATTTATTTTATCTTTGTCATGATGACAGTAAATAATATTTTACTATATATTTTTCAAGACACTTCTATACAGCTTAAAGCAGGGGCTTTCAAAGTGTGAGGCGCGCCTCCCCTGGGGGGCGCCAGAGCATGTCAGGGGAGGCGCGGGAAAAAATATAATATCATAAAAATATAATTGTTAAGTTTAATTATATGTATTTTTTTATTATATTTAAACGTTTTAATTAAACAAAGCAAAAAAAAATAATACGTCAAATATAAGAAAACCTTTTTTACCCAGAAGGCCATAGCTGTGAATTCGCTTCTGTTTGGCAAGCCCGCCAATACAGGTATGCCTGCTAATACAATGGGTCGGTTTCTGAGACCTCCCGATTAAAAGCTGTAATGAAGTTCACGGCCCTTTGGTCGCCGGGAAGAAGGAGGCGGAGAACCGACGCAGTTCTAAAATGATTTATTAATAACAGTGACGGCTGCTCCTCATGGAGGCTGCCGTCTAAACCAAAACAAACGGACGGCAGCTCCTCACGGAGACTGCCGTCAAACTGAAAGCAAAAGTAAAATATGTCCGGCCCGGTCCTCTCTCGGCTTCCTCTGCCCTCGTTCCTCCTTTTATGGTCCAGACCTCCTTCCGTGGGATCCGAGGCAGGTGCGCACCGCAGGTGTATCCACTTACGCGGTGGCTTCACTCCGTTCCCACGGCTCTCGGCCACGCCCCCCTCGCCACAAAAGCTTTCAAGTTCAGGGTTTAAACCCAAAAGACGACGATATGATGATCAGTATTTAAGTTTAGGATTTACGTGGACAGGACCAGCTGATGAACCACGTCCTTTATGTGTGGTTTGTCAAAATATTTTGGCTAATGACAGCATAAGACCAGCTAAACTTTGACTGTTTTGACTGGGATGAACAGTTCTTGGAACTGTTCTATTCATATTGAACCATCATCCTAGTTTTAAAAAAGTTATATTAAAATACTTGTTATTACTCTGTAAATAATTGCACTTTCATGCAAATGATGATAAAAGTGAGTTAAGAGTCTGACATCTGTCTGTGTCTTTATATATACTGTATATATATATATATATATATATATATATATATATATATATATATATATATATATATATATATATATATATATGTGTGTGTGTTTTTGTGTGTGTGTGTGCATGCGTGTGTGCGTGTGTGTGTGTGTGCGTGTTTGGGAGGAGGGGGGCGCCAATGGATAAGTTGTGTCAAAAGGGAGGCCCACTGTCTTAAACTTTGAAAAACCCTGGCTTAAAGAGACATTTAAAGGCTTAACTAGGTTAATTAGGTTAACTAGGCAGGTTAGGGTAATTAGGCAAGTTATTGTATAACGATGGTTTGTTCTGTAGACTATTGAAAAAAAAATAGCTTAAAGGTACTAATAATCTTGTCCCTAAAATGGTGTTTAAAAATTAATAACTGCTTTTATTCTAGGCGAAATAAAGCAAATAAGGCTTTCTCCATAGGAAAAAAAATATTTCAGGCATACTGTGAAAATTTCCTTGCTCTGTTAAACCTAATTTGGGAAATATTCAAATAAAATAAATAAATCAAAGGGGGGCTAATAATTCTGACTCCAACTGTAAAAAGTGTATACCAAGTCGTGATGTTAGTTTTACAGTTACTATCATAAGGTGTTCATGACATGATTGCCTGAGTAAAGAAACTGTTTCTGTGTCAGGCTGTTCTGGTGCACAGTGTTCTGTAGTGTCAATCAGATGGTAAAAGTTCAAAGAGGCAGTGTGCTGGGTGTGAGGGGTCCAGAGTGATTTTGGCTTTGTACAGTGCTATTTGAATAATTGTTTGAGAAATGAGTAATGGAAGGGTAAAAGTTGATTAATAATCCCAATTAGATTTTGATGCTTAATTGTGATTTGGACTCTTTGGGTAAATGTGAATAACAGAAGATAATAAACACATTTGATGAATAGACTATAACATAGCAGGTTACACTCATGTGACTAATCAGCTGTCTCCATCACATGCTTGCCTTCTTTACTGTTGGTTACTAGGATTCCAATACTACAGTGCAGTCAGCCACTCTTACAACTATGGAAACACACCTGATTTGCATATGGGATTTTTTTTTCTTTCTTTTTTTGCAAACTTAAAGAAGATTTGCTTCACACTGGGATGGAAACCTGGCTACCGTTGTCTTTATATCAGTCTGGTCTTTCTCCTCTATAGTTGCTGGCATCAACAAGGCGTTTTCACAGAGAGAACTGCTCATCACTGGATATTTTCTCTTATTCTGACCATTCTTTGCAAACACAAGAGATGGATGAGTAACACTTTATTTTAAGTCACGATACAAGTAACGTTAGTGTCCATTCTCCATGTATGCAGTAATCACCTACTGTCCCTAGCAGATGCCTTCTCTTTGCATCCTGTTTGTTTAGGTTGGGCATGTGGCAGGTTTGGACCGAACTGGTTGGGCTGACTGAAGCTGCCCTCATCATTGGCTAAAAAGCTTGTAAAAGAAGAAGAAATCATACATTTGCACTTATATTGAGTTTCGCCTAAATGTATTTACATCATAGCTTTTATATCGGCTTTACAATAAGAGACCTGCCCCTTCCCTATTGTTTTTACAGATCTGTATGGTTCATGTAATTGACAGAACAAAATTTCAGAATAAAAACTGCGAATTTCGACGAAAGGTGACAAGCTTGCTCCCCTGTTTATGGTGGGTGTTGAGGCTGGGAAATGTGACGGTGCTAGCGTTATCTCAGTTGTGCTTGGTGTCATATAATAGCAGATTTCAACGCTCAATAATATTAAAATAACATATAAAAATTTTTTTTTACATTTTTTTCTGCAACATTGGATGTTTCACAAGCTTATTGAATGGTATATGTAATGTTCAGTCTCAAAATGTTAAAAGTTTCAATAGCCTTAAAGGAAACCGTGACAGAGGCCGTTAATGACTTTTTCATCCACAATTTGAGGCAAAATTATAATAAAGTTCGATTTTGTCAACTGCTAAGTTCTGGCAATACTTTAAATCCCTCTAAGACAACCCAGACAATAAAAACATTGATTTTTAAAAGGACTTACCATAAAACTTGCACACCTCAGAATAGGAGAAAATTGTGCCTTCTCGTTCAAATGCCTTCTGTGTTGACATTGGAACGTCGGGCGCGTGCACAGGGTAAACAAAGACTGGGAAGTCTATTTTAAGTCACAAATCATGCTGTTAGCTAATTCTATATAACCTTCTATTATTAACATATGAACTGTTTATTAGTAGTTATAAAGTATAGATCTTAATTTACATTCATAATCCAACCCAAAACCTAAAGCTACACTGTAAAACCCAATAATTTAGGGTAACTTAAATCATTTGAGGAAACCAATTGCAACAAACCATTTAAGTTCAAAAACTAATCCTAATGAGTATGCTGTGAACTTAATCCATTTGCGTATATGAAGCAATTTGAGCACAGTAAAACACAATAAATGAAGAGAACTCAAACCAACTAAGTACTGTAAAACCCAATAAGTTAAGGCAACTCAAACCGCTTGAGGAAACTACAAACCATTTCTATATGAGTACTGTGAACTTCATTTAAGTTGAAGTAAAGAGGTATTTAATTAACTCATTTCTAGTGGTGTAACGATACACTCAGCTCACGATACAATGTGTATCGCGATATAATGTTTACGGTTTGATGTATCACAATATTTGGAATAAAAAATGAAAATTAAACTGAGATGCAAATAAAAGATTTATTAAAAAATTAACAAGTAAACAATTTTCAATGTATTTCGTTTGTTTCAACTTTTTTAATTTAAACTGAACCTTCGTTAAGAAAATAAATCAAATATGCCTGTCTCTGGAAAGTAAAACAATTTTAAAACTTTTTTTATAAAATATTATTGACAAAATAAAAAGAGATAAAATTAAGGAACAGTGTAAGTAAAGGTGCAAAAATGAAAAAAATGCATTCTGTTCAAGTGAATTCAACAGTAAGTGCTTAAGGCTTTGCTTGGCCATTTGCAGTTTTTTTTTTTTTGGCAAAAAAAATCTAAATATTTACATTTCCAGTTAGTCTGCAGTTCTATAAGATAATGCTCAACTTCTGTGTATCTGTCTGAGAGGTTTTTATGGATGGCTGTCTTCATGATGGGCACGATGAGTGACAGGGTGGCCTTCTATATCAAACAGGACAGTCATGGCCCTTTTCAGCGGTTTAAGCAGGTTTACTGTTTCTTCGGCATCGCTGATGTTTCTGCTATTAAGTGTATCGTGTTGACGTGCATTTTTAGTTACCTCTGTGCTCAAAAAAAAGTTGCCGTTATTGCAGCTTGTTGCCCGAGGTAGCCCTCCAGCTTATCCATTGAGTTGTTCCATCGTGTAGTAGAGCTGAACGATTCTGGCTAAAATGAGAATCGCTATTTTTATTTTATTTTTTTGCTTAAAATAAAGATCAGGATTTTCTTACGATTCTCTAGATGTAAAATAAAGGTGAAAATGAGTGTGCTGTTAATATTGTTATTTCTCAGACATATGGTAAAATAACAATACTAATGTTGTGTACAGGTCTACTGTTGGTTAAAATGCTAAATTTTTAATAAACTTTGAATAATGGACTTAAACAGACCACATTTATCCTGGTCATAAATGCACAGTAAAGTGATGGCATTAGAATACAACTATTCATAACTCTGATGTTGAATTATGTTTGAGACATATGCTCAGGCATGTGCACACATAGGGCTCAACCTGTGCAGTGCACATGCCTTTTTTAGTCTTGGATAGATACTGCCCTTCCAAAATGATCAAAAGTGCCCCCATGACACACCCGCCCTTCAGTACGCGCGCGACAACACCGCTCTTCAGTACGCGCGCGACAACAACCAACCCCCACTGCTGTTCATACAAACGATCTTCTGTGCCACAAACTGAATGTTATTTACAACTTCATTACCTGTTATTCACAGCCTATGAAGGTTCTGTTCAATACATCATTATATGAAGACAGAAGTTACGCTTTTGGATGAATTGTACCTTATAAATACTGTGTGTGACTCTTTCAACACCATTAGGAGGTATTCATGTCGGTGAGCAAAGTATGTAAAACAATGTCAAGACTTTAAAACTTTGGCTATGTTTGACCCAGTATGCGTAAAACTGTAAAACCGAAATGACCGAAATGACTGTAAAACCGAAATGTTGCCAGACGTCCGACTTTGATGATGGGCCACCCTGTTTTTCAACTCCACTCATCTTGGCCTGCTAACGTTACTGCTGCTTGTTCAAGCAATCTGAACTCACATGCGACAGCTGGTGGAACGTAGCTCACGTGCAAACAGCTTAACCAATAAGAGAAAACATATCGTAATAAAATCGTCATAGTGCCACGATGCATATTGTGACGTTTCCGCATCGCAATAAATCGAACCACGATAAATCGTTACACCCCTGCTCATTACCTTCAACGCTGAGTTCAAAACTCTTTTCAAATAAGTAGAATTAACTTCCAACACATTTTGAGTTAACTACACTCATTTCATTTGATAAAATTGACTGTTGGGATTAAATTGTAACTACTACTGTAACTTACTAGCCATTAACAAGCAGCTAATTAGTAGTTCATTGAGGAAATAGTTTTACTTAATGGCTTGTAAATAACACAGATTGTGACTTAAAATAAAGTGATACCAATGGTGGTATGTGAAGTACATCATTGTATGTTTGCAAAGTACTCAGACTACCCTGTCTGGCATCCACAACCACCAAGTTCAAAGAGACTTTAATCATTTCTCTTCCATTCTGATTGAACTTCAGCAGTTCAGTCTGACCGCATCTACACGCTTCAATGCACAGAGTCGCTGCCAAATATATGTGTTAATGTGCAGTTAATAAAGCGAACACTGAGTGTACAAATACACCCTGTAGGTATAATTGCTCAGACTATACAATCTATGCTGTAGAAATGTTCTTCTAAAATAACCATTCTCCTCAAGCTCTTTTGTGTAGGTTCGGTAATTTTACCTTTATTGCGATGAATAGATTCTTTTCATTGCATTTTGCGCTTCATATATAAGACCATTTCAACATTGCACATACAAGAGTAGCTCATGTGCACTTTACTGTAGATGATATTGCTTTTACCACATTCCCCATTTCTGTACTCAGATGAGGATTTTATTTTTTTGGTCTACTTGGCGATGGAAAATGTAGGAAACTCATTTCAGAGGTACTGTAACTAAATCCACAGAGACTGTCACTTCCCCTACTGATGTTCAAAAACCTCAAATCAGATGCAATCATGTAGCCACATCCAACTGGGTTGATGCTAGTTTTTTTTTTTTTTTTTCTGTTGTGCACAATCTACAAGCAAATGAGGCTGGAGTGCTGCACAATTACACACAGCTGATATACTTTTTATTTATTTGTTTTGTTTGTGTATATAGACACATTTGCTTATAGGCACTACAACCTTTTCTATTAAAATGTTACAAAAAATCTAAGGTTTTTCTCAACATACTGTAGGCTGATTCTAAAAACGTAGCCCTATACATTTCTGGAGATTGTGAATTATGTAGTCAGAAGTACGTATGGTTGCATTTCATCTTTATAAGCGAACACTATGGGGTGGTATGATGCCATTACTTTTCATGCTTACCAGCTGATCCCTTACCTCTGTATGGACAAGTGTTTCTAGTAGCTCCCCATTTATGTCGGCAGACTTGAGATGCAGAGAGGAGTTGACCACAATGGTGGGGTTTTGTCCGGTGAAAAACGGTTCTAGTAGCCGGTAAAACAAAAACAAAAGCCAAAAAACAAAAAATAAATAAATAAATAACAGGGTGAGAATGTGGTAAAATCTGAAAACGTGGTAAAAACCAGGCAAAAGTTTTCTGGATTGCTTTTTAAAACTGTCGGTTGGGTTTAGGGAAGAAGGAGGGTGGGTCAGTGGATCGGTCAGTCAGTCAGTTAGTCAACAGTGGTCTCTGGTGGATTTACGCATTAACAGCAGGCACAAAAAGCACTTGTGAGTAAAATTTAAGATTTGAAAAAGCATACACAGCAGCCTCTGGCGGATTTGCAAAAACAAAAGGTGGGTTCGACTTAATGCTGCGCAGATCGATCGAAATCTGTCTTAAAGCGGTGCATGCTGATTAGAAATTTTGCCCAGATTGATGCTGCGCTGACACCACGTGACTGTCACATGTGGCAGTCACATGATCAGACGACTGATTCAGACATTGCAGCATTTGAAGAGCGGCTGCTAGAAGTGCGATGACGACACTGATATTACACGATGGCCAAGTTCACCGCATGACAACAACCACATGTGTTTCGGGTTTGGACAACTTCTGATTCAAAAGTTTCAAAACAAACAATTAACTTTTCATACCCTCTCTATCTTTTATTCATCATGCTTATTAAAAGACTGCAGATACTTTACTGCAGTAATCATGTTTTGTTAAATAATCTGGTTATAAAGGCTAGATTGTTTGCACAGGGTTATTTTCGACATTTTTTACACCTACTATTTACTGCATTCAGCTCCATGAACGATTTAAATGATTTATTTTTGTAAATAACCTAAATATTAACTCAAATAAGTCTTACAGACTTGAAATAAAATAATTATCATCATTGATCCTGACACCCTAAAGCTTTCTTAACAAATTAAGTTAAAAAGCTATTTTGTAAAATAATTATAAAATAATTTATATGATTATAATTTTTTTTTTCTTGTCTGACCGTTTATACACAAGTTTTAAAAGTGACATTGATGTACCTGTTATTTCTGGGAAACATCTACTTAGAGTGTAGCTCACTTATTTTAGGAATGTGCTTTTGTTCAATGTTTTTGGATTAAAGTGCTTTTTTTAAAAGGCTTTCATTATCCAAAATAATCTTAATCCTTGTTTAAGACTTAATCAAAACACCTTGTTTTGGGTTTTTCATTAGTATATATTGGAACGTTTTATATCTATAAATGCAAAGCCCTTTTAGCATATTCAAACAAGATAGTTGCCTAAAAGAGTGATGTTTAAACTCCTAAAATCTGTGGTTATTGTCTTATATTTAATAGGCCTACTCATTTTTATGTTTATATTATAGAATACCCTCTCATTTTCCTTTTTTTATAATTATAGGGATGCGGGGATAGTTATTCATAATCCCCATATTGTTTAAAAATACTTTGTAGAGTATTCTCTTTTATTTGTACTGTAAAACTTTTGTTGTTATAAATAAATAAATAATCACGCCATGTGATCGGTCATCATGACTGCCGCAACTTTGAGCCCCGAAATGTACAGCTGACTGTCCGGCTTGACAGCTCCGTTTTTAACTCCGCCCCCGCCTGTGCTCGGCTAATCTCGTTGATCACCGGCTGCAGCTGTGCTTCAAGTCGAACGCACCTAAAAACTGCAAAAGTACCTTCTGAGACGTTTTTTTTGGTGCTCTCCAGTAATGTATGTAGTGCTATGTTTTCAGAATGAGCCTTGGTTGGTTTTTCTGCTGTACCAAGTTTGTTAGAGTGAACAATAATATGTTTTTCTGAAGAATTAAATTTTTCTTACATGTTTACCATTGCTGGACAATGGTGATGTTTTATATATGAATGCCTCAACCAAATGTCTTTACCCTTTAAACTCTGTTTGTCATTGTCTCCTACTGTAACTCACTCAGTAAGTTAGTAGACTAACTTATAAACTATATGCCAATACTGAGGTACACCCACAGGATGTTCCCTTCTTTATAGGTCAAAAAGCCACTATGCCTTACATTCGAGTGAAATTTATCATTTGTCTGTTCACCCGGTTTTAACTAAAATAGGGAAGCAAGCTTTTAGTCATGCCTCCCCCTCATCCTGAAATAGTCTTGAGTTTGAACTAAAAATGTCTGAGCTCATCCCGATTGAATAATTTTGCTCTATTCTTTATAACAAACAACAACAGTCAATTTCTCAATGGATGAGTTTTTAATTTATTGTAATGTAGTATGGCTAAATAACCAAACTGAATTTTTTTATTTTTTATACAACTGTTCAACGGCATGATCATGTATATAAAAAAGAAAATCAAGCACGCAGAGTCTAAAAACTCGTTTTGTATGAATAATTTCTTTCTTCCACCATTCATTCACATCTGCAGCTGACGTCAAAACGTCATCGTTGCTACTTTACCAATTTTACTTTAGAGCTAGTATTTGAATGATTCTCTAGCGTAATGTCTAAAGTGGGCAGAGTAATACACAAGGGTGAAGAGGCTGAATGAGTTCTGATATGCAGAGTGTTACATGGCTATCAGCCATTCAGATACAACCAGACAGAACTGCTGTATAAGTATCGTTGATTGGATTTATATCTATTTCGAACAACAACAACAACAAAAAATCATACACAAAACAATTATTTAAACAAAACACATTTCATAATGATCAAAATGGTTTGGGATAAAAGTCAATTTGAGAAATTTCTGAAGAATCATGTCAGGTAGACTTTTGTAATTATGCTGAAAAGCAGCTTTGCATCAAAGAAATGAAGCATGATTTCAACAATATATAGAAAAATACAAAACATTGCTATAAATTAATGCTCAAATAAATGCAGAATTTGGAAGCATAAAAATATGTTTTGAACCACCCACAATCTTCTGAGTGGTAGTGAAAATACATTGCTATATATGCAGCACACGCTGTTCATTTGTCATAGATTAGCATCTTTGATCTATGATTAAATACCTGTCACCTGTAATACTCTATTTATCCTCGCCTACAGGTATTTTTAGAGCAAACCAACTAGATTGAATTTTTCACATGTCAGTATTCCCCCATGCATCCTCTTCTGCTCATTGTACTCACATTAAACATCCACTTAAAATCTCAGAGAAAACCCTGAAGCAAATCCCAGAGTGCCAAACAGGACATGTGGTTCTTCACCCGCAGCTATTCTGTCAAGCTTGTTAAAAGCGCAAACCAACAGGTACAGAGTTCACGTTAGCAACAGAGAGGCTTAAATAAGTCAACACTAATAAGAATTCAATGTGCTTGCTGTCTGCTTTTTTAATATATAGATGTGCACTTTATTTCTTTAGGGGAAAGGTGTCTTTGTTGGGGGGGATCGCAGTGATGAAAAGTCTGTAAAAGCAGCTGGAGTTGTTCGCTAGGGAATACTAGCACTTTGATGAAGACTGTGGGAATGGATCCCTCTGGCGATCTGTAATGGCAGACGAGGCTTGAATACAAAGAGCATCATTACAGTTTGGACCTCTGACTGATTGTGCTTGGTAAGGTCCAGCATGAATGCCTGACAGTTTCATACCGTCTGTCTTTTTTCTTATTTTCATCTTTGTGTTATTGATTTTAGGAAGCTTATTTTTTGAGTAGAGGGCAGGACGCATCAAATTTTTATGTTGGCTCTCACCTGTGCTTCATATGTGTGTGTGTGTGTTATTTATAATGGGGAAGTTGTATTACAAGTAAAGCTGGAGCAAAAGTGAATGAGTTTGATACAAGATTCACAATCAACCTCTGGGATAAAGCTACATGTGGTCCATTTGCGGAAACAGAAATTCTACCTTCTGTTTGTGGCGCTATTTGTGAGCTGCTAAAAGATGCATCAGGGTTGGAAGCTAAAATTGTTGCCGGTAACTCTTTACAATTCGGGTAGTTGGTTTGGCATGGATTAATGGTAAATGGTAGAATGGAGCTATCAGGAATTAACGAAGGACTAATCTTAGCTTTGACTGGAATCATGAGGATGTATGCATTAACAGCAGGCACCTTAGCTATAGCACATGTTCGTTAGTTAACATGTTCATTAAAAACCAATGGTCAGCTTCATTAAGTGGACACTTTAGCAGAAACGCAGATGTAGCTTGGTAATATTGGAACCATTTCTTTCCAAGGAGAATGTTGTTATGTAATTGTGGAGTTAACTGTATGGAATATAGTTGTGGACTATATCGTATTTATTGATCGCCGACTGTATTCCGGGATAAGGAGTACCTTGGTGAAAATTAATTCAGTTTATACTGATTTTAGTGTCATTTTCCTGTCACTCTAGCTGTTTCTTCCAAGTGCAAAGAACACTGTCCATCCCTCCATATGCTTCATTAAATAGCCATACATGCACTGCATGTGTAACTGATCATTTAATCTATGACTTGCTGTTAGTAAATATGCTATACAATATACAACAGTTAATAACTGTGTAATCAACACAGGTCCATTGTGAAAGTGTACCCCTGTATACATTTCTGGAGAGCGCAAACTATGTTAGCCTGAGCTAGGTATGGCTGCATTTTGACCTTAAAATGAATGATACGAGGTGGTATGATGCCATCGACAGCTTCTGTTTCTTTTTGCGCTATTAGCTGACCTCTTACCTCCATGTAGACAGCTTATCCGCTGTTACCAGTTTGCCCAATAGATCGCTGTGTATGTTTACATTTACATTTAGTCATTTAGCAGACGCTTTTATCCAAAGCGACTTACAAATGAGGACAAGGAAGCAATTTACACAACTAAGAGCAACAATGAATAAGTACTAAAGGCAAGTTTCAGGTCTGTAAAGTCTAAGAAGGGAAGTATTAGTAGGTTTTTTTTTTTTTTTTTTTTTTTTGTACAGTTAGTGTGATATTCAAAGAGGCAATTGCAGATTAGGAAATGAAGTGGAGACCAAATAGTTGAGTTTTTAGTCGTTTCTTGAAAATAGCGAGTGACTCTGCAGTTCTGATGCAGTTAGGGAGTTCATTCCACCAACTGGGCAGATTGAGCGTGAGCGTTCGCGAAAGTGATTTTTTCCCTCTTTGGGATGGAACCACGAGGCGACGTTCATTCACAGAACGCAAGTTTCTGGAGGGCACATAGATCTGCAGAAGTGAGTGCAGATAAGAAGGTGCTAGGCCAGAAGTCACTTTGTAGGCAAACATCAGAGTTTTGAATTTGATGCGAGCAGCAACTGGCAGCCAGTGCAAACGGACTAGCAGCGGAGTGACATGTGCTCGTTTAGGTTCATTGAAGACGACTCGTGCTGCTGCATTCTGGAGCAGTTGAAGAGGCTTGATAGAGTTAGCTGGAAGCCCAGCTAGTAGAGAGTTGCATCAATCCAGTTTGGAGAGAACAAGAGCTTGAACAAGGAGTTGAGCTGCATGTTCAGATAAGAAGGGTCGGATCTTTCTGATGTTATAGAGTGCAAATCTGCACGATCGAGCAGTTCTAGAAATGTGGTCAGAGAAGTTTAGTTGGTCATCAATCGTCACTCCAAGGCTTTTCACCATTTTGGATGCAGTAATGGTTGCCCCATCCATCTGGATTGAAAAGTTATGGTGTAGAGTCGGGTTGGCAGAAACTACTAGCATTTCCGTTTTTGCGAGGTTCAGCTGAAGATGATGATCTTTCATCCAGTGTGAAATATCCAACAGGCAGGCTGAGATACGAGCTGGAACCGAGGGATCATCAGGATGAAAAGAGAGGTATAGCTGGGTATCATCAGCATAGCAGTGGTAGGAGAATCCATGTCTCTGGATGACTGGTCCTAGAGATGATGTGTAGATGGAGAAGAGAAGTGGCCCAAGAACAGAGCCTTGAGGTACCCCAGTGTTTAGATGCTGTAGGTTGGACACCTCTCCCCTCCAAGACACCCTGAATGACCTGTCAGAGAGGTAAGATCTGAACCATTGTATAACAGTGCCCGCAACGCCCAGTGACTCAAGCGTAGATAGCAGGATCTGGTGGTTGACAGTGTCAAAAGCAGCTGACAAGTCCAGCAAAATGAGGACTGATGATTTAGAGTCTGCTTTAGCCAGTCTGAGATCCTCCACGACCGAGAGCAGGGCAGTCTCAGTTGAGTGGCCTTTCTTAAAGCCGGATTGCTTGTTGTCCATGAGATTGTTTTGAGTAAGAAAGTCCAGAACTTGATTGAACACTACTTTCTCCAGAATCTTGGCCATGAATGGAAGCAGGGATACTGGTCTGTAGTTTTCAAGTAGCGTATGGTCCAGGTTGGGTTTCTTTAGCAGTGGGGTTACCCTAGCCTGCTTAAATGTAGTGGGGAATAAACCAGAGTCAAGAGATGTGTTAATTATGTGAGTCAGTGTTGGTATGACTGCAGGAGAGATGGCTTGCAAGAGATGAGAGGGAATGGGATCGAGTGAACAGGTGGTTGCATGGCTAGATAGCACAAGTTTGGACACCTCAGACTCAGAGAGCTGAGAAAAAGAGGTGAGTGTGTGTGGTGTTGGTGTTGTATCTTGCGTGTTTGTTGTAGGTGCAGCAAATTGAGCACTGATTTTTGCAGTTTTGGTGCAGAAGAATGTAGCAAAATGTTGGTGGACTTGTGATGTGGAGCGAAGTTGACCACAATGGCGAGGTTCGAGTCTGGTTAAGAACAGTTCCAGAAAGCAGGTAAAAAAAAAAAGTCATAAAATAAAACAAACAAGTAATTACCGTGGTTAGATCTAAAAAAAAAAAAAAAACAAAGCAAAATCAGGCTGCCACAAGGGCTTTTCTGTTTCTGAATTGCTTTTGAAAACACTTGTCAGTTGGGTTTAGGGAAGGGGGTGACTGGGTAATCGGTGCTTTTTGAAAATGCTGTTGGTTGGGTTTAGGGAAGGGGGTGGCTGGGGGATTGGTCAGTCGGTCAATCAGTTGACAGCGACCTCTGGTGGATTTACGTGAGAAGAGCAGGCATGAATGACAGTCGCGAGAGAATTTTGAAATTTTAAATCAGAAATAGCGAACACAGTGGCCTCTGGTGGATTAATGAAAACAAAAACTGCAATAAAAGGTACCTGCCACATATTTCGCAATTTCCAGAAATGCATATAAGAGTACACAGACCGCAGGTTGAGCGCCCCTTGCTGGCCTTACTAACACCACTTCCGGCAGCAACCCAGTTTTACCATCTGGTCCCCCATCCAGGTATTGACTTGGCCCAGCCCTGCTTAGCTTCAGTGGGCTACCATGTGAGAATTGCACAGAGCTAGCTGCCGACTTGCCTCATTGAACTGGCTTCCTAAAACTCGTTGATTTTAAAATTCTTCTTTTAACATATAAAGCATTGCACAATTCTGCCCCGGTCTATATCTGTGGACTTATTAGTCCCTGTACAGCTTGTAGGCCATTAAGGTCCCATGATCAGTTTTTTTTTTTTTTTTTGTCTGTCCCTTGGTCTCGCAGCAAATAAAAAGGTCGTCGAGCTTTCTGTGTTGTCTGGAAGAGTCTCCTTCTGAACATTAGGATTTTTCTATCATCTATCATTGGATGCCTTTAAATCTAACTTAAAGACTTATATATATTCCCTTGCCTTTGAGGAATGCATGTGTGTTATTTCACATTTGTGTTTCATGTATTACATATGTATTACATGTATTACAAACTATGTATTTTGTGTATTACAAACTAATTGACACTAACTAAAATTATAGCAAAAATGTCATTTGTTTTCGCCTTTGTAAATTTATTTAATACATAAACTTACTGTATGCCTTTTAGAAGTAAATCAAGCCAGTTCTCCTCCAGTCATCCTCGCTGTTGCTCACATAACAAAAACAAGGAGTGGACATGACAGCAGGCCAGTGACAGCATTAAATACAGCATTAAAATGATTAATTTAGCACATTTATGCACAATAATGTCTTTTATTTCTGTATTATGCCCCATTAATACAGGGCATCAGCGTCAACGTTTCCCACTTTGAATGGATGACATCAGGTGTTGTCGAACTGCATTGTGGATCTATCGGTGCCGCTTTAGCGGCGTTGCTCACTGCAAAAGTTGTGAATTTCTCAACTTTTCAAGCACCAACGGATGCGTCAGCCAATCAGATCGCTGCATGCAAATACACCAGCTCAGACCGTTGCCGATTGCAGACTAATTTCATTGGCTGACGCTGCTATGACAATTGTGTCAGCCCCAACTTCAGACATGCCCTCTGTCAAGTGTTGACACTGAAGCCCCGTGTGAATCAGGCATTATTGATCAATAGCGCCTTGTGCACATATTTTACTAAGGTTGCTGTCTTTTGAGCTGTTGAATTTGAATTTGAAGACATGTAGATGGTAGTAGTCCAGTAGATGGTAGTGTTCATGTGTCCTCTACATGTTTAAAAAAGTATGTTTGGTTGAGTTTTTATTATACAATATTTATTCCAATGATTTTGAATCTTGCACCAAATAAATATCATTATTTAGAAAATAAACTGAAACTAACACTGAAAACTAATAAAAACTAAACTAAAACTATGCAATTTCAAAACATGAAAACTAGTAAATCTACCAATAAAAACTAATTTAAACTAACTGAATTTGAAAAAAAAAAAAAAAAAAAAAAGCAGAACAAAATAAAAACTAAAACTAATGAAAAATCCCAAACTATTATCAGACTCAGACAGACTCGGACTCAGACTCAGGCTCAACTTTATTATCCCGCTTAGGGAAACTAAAATTGCAGGAAGGTGCTGTAAGACAGCTGAATTTCCATGTACACATTAATAAAATATTACCCCACAACATACAATACATCATGTTGTAGGTGCATCTCCCTCCCCCCTGGACTCATTCAACGACCTAATGGCTACCATTATAAAAGAATTTCTAACTCTCTATTTGTCCTGCCTATAGGAACTCTAAAACGTTGTCCTGAGGGTAACAGCTGAAACACAGAGTACAACGGGTGATCCAGGGTGCATAGGATACCTTGAGTTCTCTTTAAAACACCAGTATGGTAAATTACCATTGTACCAGTTTGGTTAAAACCAATGATCTTGCCTGCCACCTTCACCAGGCTACTCAACCTGTTCTTGTTTGACACTCAGATTACCATACCAAGCTACAATGCAAAAAGATAAAACAGATTCAATAAATTGTTCTTAAAACAATGTCATCATAGAGGTACAAACCTGAAACGATCTAAGAAAAAACAGTCTTTGTTTACAACCTTGGTTCCATGCACAAACTTTAACGCCCACGGAGGCTTTTCTTTTTGCAAATTGCTGTTAATACTTGAAAAAAATGGCTCTTTAGTTTTTTAATCGCACTTTGAAACAAATGGTTCTTAAAGAACTGTTCTCACTTAAAGAAGGTTCTCTCTTAAATAGTTATTGTACAGTACATTACTGAAAATACACCATTTTGGTACTTCTTTTATTTTAAGAAATGCACTTCTGCAGAGCTTAAATTGTGAAACAGTAACAGATTAATAGCACAATTGCCTTACAGAGGGAAACAAAATGCCTGAAAATCAATTTATAGTAAATATAGCCCTTTAATGGAGCAGTTCATTTCCGTCACCAGTCTCCATTACTGGTATGGCCTGAAAAAAAAAGAAAAAGGTAACATTCCTGGTTTAACACACTCCACTATCATGCTGACCTTGGTGTGAATATATATCCATCTCAGACTGCACCATAAGAGGGTTGAGCATTAAAAAGCTCTGAGGTGTAAGTCAAGTGTAGGTCAGCTTGAGTCATTTCAGCACAGTGTCTGAAGAACCGACACTCGTGGGATCACAAACTGCACTTTTCAGACTGCTCTGTCATCCACTCGTCTTGTTCCTGCACACCTCCAAGGTAAGAAAAAAATTAAACGAAGCACAAACAAATGATAATTCACAGCACATTCTGAGAATTCTCCCTCATCGCCATGGCAACACAAGCAGCAAAATCTGGGCCAACTAGTGCGAGTCTCTGTGTGGTTCAGAAATTATCCTAAAATGATCTCTAATGGTTTTTTTAAGCAGTGTCAGTGAGTGTGATTGTCACCCATTTCATATTTATAAGCATATGTCCTTTCCATATATAGCAGCGCTCTTGCTTTTAAGAGAGGTATTCTGGGTTTGTTGCTTTTTAAACTGCTTTGCAAGTTTAAGTGAACTTTCCTTTCCTCAAAATAATCTTTATCAGTGCAACACAGCAAGCTCAAGACCGTCATTCCTAAAGGTTTGAATTAATGATTATTGAATAATGCATCATCTTTTGAACTATCACTATATATTTTGGGATTTTTAAAATCTTCATTTTGTCTGATGACCCTAAAATACTGGGACATGTTAGACACAAGCACTGAAGCAGTTTAAAATCTACAACTGCTCAAACATTTTTAAAAACTCTTTTTAAAACCACATGGGTTTTAACCATGTATGTTCCCAGCAGATACACAATAAGATGTTAATAGTATCCCGCATCGAATGTTATCACTTGATTGCATAGGCGTTATTTTTAAAAAAAATATTGGCCAGTAGGGGCCTTCTGCACCTACTTTTAGGCTCAGAAGGCTGTTATCATCCATCCATGTGTTTAATCAGCTATACTAATAGAAAAAACCCCAGATCCAGATCTGTTTTTACGTTACTGTGACGATTGGGTTTTGGGTTGGGGTAGGTGTAGATGTTAATAAAACACAATTAATGGGAAATGAAATAAATAATATAAATATTTTTTTCGTTAACTTCCGGCCGCAGCCGTATGTGATCTTGAGCTGTTTAACCATGTGGATGGATGATAACAGCTTGATAACCACTGATAACGGCCATTAAATCGAGTGATAACTTTCGAAATACAATGTCAAGCCAGCATCTTAAACCAACGTCAAATTGACATCAAATACTGACATTTATCGTCAGGTATGGCAATTAAAGTCCATCGTCTGATAGACATTACACCGGTAACGTCCACACAACATCAAGCTGTAACATCATCAGGCATTGATATTTTGTTGTTTTTAGGTTGTGCTGGAAAGTAACAAAAATGTCTGATGTTAGATATTGACATTGGCCTGACGTTGGGTTTTGATGTCAACACGATTTTCATTTCCAAACAAAATGCAACGTCCCATATGTTGGGATACAACGTCAATGCCAACGTTGATCTGCTGGGTTTGCTCAGTGATGTTCAAGGGCGGAGATTAGCTCTTGACATTGATGGGACATACATCCCTAGAGTATATGCATTAAACAGCACAAATTCTGTTTTGCTGTTTTAAAAACATAAATAAAGTACTTAATAAGATAAAATAAACACTTAATAATACAAATAACAATAACGTCATATGTTGCAAAAGTCAATTTACATACTTTTACTGAAGTTGAACTTTGAGGAGTTATGAATGTAGAGAAATTTAGAGAGGTGTATGATGCAATTTAAAAGTTTTATCCCGATCATTGTTTATTCTAATCATGGAGAATTTCGATTAATTGCACAGCCTTGGTTAATAGTATGACGGTGAACTCATAGCAAACTTTACTTTGTGCACATTCAATTGCAAATTAATTATATAGTCAGGATTCAGCTCAGTGATATGCATCGTAGCTTCTTACTGCAGTGAATGTTAGCTAGAAAATAAACTGAAGACATATTAGCTTACTCCAACCTTTACTAGATTGATTGTCACTGGCAATCAGTTGACTTTTTTGCAAGACACTCCTCATATGGCCCCCTGGAGTGCTTTTTTTGGTGCTGGTTGCTATTGTGATGTGGCAACAATTCTGTGACAGCTCTTACAAATGACCTGTTTTGTTCGGTGTTTGTGACATTGAAACCACATTATTCCCATATTACCAACGTGCATTTTTAAAAATAATAATTCATCTGTTAGGTCTTCTGAAGCAGCAGATGCCATCATCCCACTCGTCCACACTTTCCTGTTTGTTTGTTTTTTTTATTGTGTGTGTTCTACTTAATCCGGTTGAGTAATTCTGATTGAGCAGAATGAATGTGTCCTTCCGATATGTGGGCAAAGCTGTGGTCCTATAGACCATTTTGAGGAACGTAAACAATAACATTGGTCCTAATGCTTCCGAGAATCCAAAAAGAGCCACATATTGATAAATATTGATATGATGTGAAGTTTATTTATAAACTAATTTCAAGAGGATCACGTGCTTATGATTGCTTGAAGCCGGCCCCACATTATTCAAATTATGATTCACCAATCAGACGATTCCTAAGCCACTATAAATACCCTAAGTTTCATATGACAGACATTTTCATTTAAAAAAAGTCCCCCCTTCCACCCCTACTCCTCCTCCTTTCCTAGATGGGTGACACGGTGGCCCAGTGGTTAGCACTGTTGCCTCACATCAAGAACGCCTCTTTTTCTAGTCCTTACCAAGCCAACCGACATTTCTGTGTGGAGTTTACACGTTCTCCCCGTGCTCACGTGGGTTTCCCTCAGGCTCCCCAGTTTCCTCCCACTGTCTAAAAACATGCAACTTAAGTTAATTGACTAATCCAAATCGTCACCATAGACATGCTCCTAGTAAGTAGTCATCTCTTAAGAGCAATCACTATCTGTTCATGAGTTACTACAGCAGGGGAGTTCTCGAGATCTACCTGAGCTCAAACTCCCCTCTCGCCTTGCAAACGGGAGGGAGCCCTGGGCTCGAGGATCTTATGAGCTCAGGGCTCTCTCCAAACAAGCTTTATAATCAATCATCAGCTAAGTGTAAACTCTTGAAAGCTGCTTTAATGAGAAAATAGGATTGAATTGTGAACTTGTTACAGTTATGAAATAGTTTGACAAGAAGCAGGAAATGTTCAAGGGCCAATAACATGACCACACTGAAATGGTCTATATTTTGCAATTATAATTTTCGACTCAAAGCATATTTCATATTTTAAGTTGTGTTGTGTGTGTGTGTGTGTGTGTGTGTGTGTTTAATTTTGGATCTTGATTCTGACTGACAACATGAAGGCCACCAGCTACAGCACATTTGTTTGACAAAATAAAACTGACACTTATCAAATTCCAAATCTGTTTGACCCTGATAAAACAATTCTCTTTCAGAGACTGCACGAATTTTAGGCATGTACTTTACACAGCCGTGTTAATTTTATATTCACAAAAGGGTGAGCAGCGTAGGAGGTGATGTGTGACAAAACGTTTAACAGCCAGATGGTTGGAAAATTCGTCACTTCGACAGAACATCAACCAGTGATGCTCCTAATCAGTTTGTCTTACGTTTGCCACTCTGTCTTATTTGTTTAATACTTCATGAAAACACCACACTGATTAAAGGTGACCGCAGAATGACAGGCGCAAACAATTTATATCAATTGTATCTGTGCCCCTGACTAGCATAGATCAAAATAAAGCTGAGGCAATTGATTTAAGAGGCTGATGTTAGACCTTGATCCTCTGAAGATGCACAGTATTCAGCTCGATTTATTTTTAACACCGGCTCAATAGCATACATTTTAATATCGCAGAGGTCTTGGAGTTAAGGCCATGTTGTGCATGAAGTGCTTCTTAAACTGATTGGCAAACGCTTTGAAGAAATCTAATCTAAAGCATAACACACTGTGGTCTTAAAGCAGCTGCTTGATTTGAAAGTTCAGCGGTGTTGTTTGGATGTGTTTCCATGAAGGTTTTATTCAACTCTTTGCTGGCAATTTCATGCTAGGACGCCCCTAAAGAGGCATAATCAATCTTGAGAGTCACTAACATTATATGGTGGAATATGAAAATGCATTTATGCTTCCCTTTTCATATTATTACATTAGGTGGGCCCGTTTATCATTTTCATGGCATGCATTCAGTGTGTCACAGACTAAGAAATCGGTCAAGTGTTGGTGAGTCAGGTTGTGTTTAAACAACAACAGTGTACTAAAAGTGGATAACTTGAAACTCAGAATTGTAAAGTATAGAAGTGGAATTGCTGAAAATATTTAGAATAGCACAAAGTGAACTAAGAATTGAGGAACTTAAGCTCAAAACTGTGCCATATAAACTTAGAATTGCAAGTAATAAAGTCAGAAATGTAAAGTATAAACGTGGAATTGTGCTATATATACTTAAATATACTTAGATTGCATAAAAAACTGTATTTCATAATGTACTTCTGGTGGCGCAGTGGCTCAGTGGTTGCCATTGTCGCCTCACAGCTAAAACATTTGGCCCCATCGTGTGGGTTTTCAAAGACAATATAAGTGAATTGAATAAACTAAATTGGCCATAGTGAGTGTGTGTGAATGCGATAGTGTTTGGGTGTTTCCCAGTACTGAGTTGCAGCTGGAAGGGCATTCACTGCATAAAACATATTCTAGAATAGTTGGCAGTTCATTCCACTGTGGCAACCGCTGATAAAAAAAGCGACTACGCCAAAGGAAAAGGAATGATGTACATTACAATTCTGACATTATTTCATGCAATTCTGGGTATAAAGTGGAATTGTACAATATATGTTGCTGGAGTTCACACTTATATTGATATTATTATCAGATATTGCCTGATAATAATACTAGGTTTGGCGATACTAGTTAATACTAGTTAGGTGATTCTAAGGGCCCACAAATTTAGGGGGCCCACAGAGATATTATTAGGGGTCCACGACCACCCCCCTGCTCTTCACTTTCGTCTGCGAGGCTGCACCTGTGGCCTTGAATTTTTTTTTTTTTGAGATTTTAACTGATTCGTGTGTGTTAAGCATCAATAAAGACAATGTTAGCACCTGTTAGCTTTAATTTCATCTTCTTCTATTTAAAATAATTTTTTGGGCGGGATCAAAAATGGTGACGTAGCACTATCTGCCTGTGCCAGTAATGACGTGTCGGTTTCTTATTACTATTATTCATAGCTGAGTTTTTTATCATATGAGAAGTCCTTGCTCTTTAATTTTTCATGAGAGCACATGCTGTGAGACCGCGGCCATGCATGGAACGCAGTATTTAGCAGTTCATGAAGAGTCGTATGTGTTTGTTTCCATGATCCACGGGGTTTGTTGCATGGTTTTGTTCACAATGCGGTCAGGGCCGATACAGAAAAGTTGTTTGTGTGTAGCAAGAATTTTTGTCAGGAGAGCTGTACGAAAATTAGAGAATGGCATACTTTGTCTTTTATGAGTTGAGTTTATTACTAGGGATGTAACGGTATTGTAAATACCGTCATACCGCAATATTAATTTTTTTTCGATATAACCGTAGTCGCATGACTCGGTAAAACTATAGGTCTTCTGAGAAAATTTGCTCAGGCGAATGAAGCGAACGGGAGGTAACGAAAACTACAATTCCCATCAGCCCATGCTTGACCATCATCCCTTGCGGTCTGTTGTCGCTACAGATCCAGTAATGCGGAAATGGAGTGTGCTGCTAGAAGCGGGGATGTAAAAGAGCTGGAAAACTCTAAAACGGGTGTTGTCGCCGCGCGCATACTGAATAGCGGTGTTGTCGCGCGAGTTCTTATCAGCTGTGTTGTCGCGCGCATACTGAATAGCGGTGTTGTCGCGCGAGTTCTTATCAGCTGTGTTGTCGCGCGAGTTCTTATCAGCTGTGTTGTCGCACGCATACTGAATAGCGGTGTTGTCAGCACACTGTTCAGATTGATGCAGACATGAGACCTCTATCTTACTCATGGTTTGTCCTCTCAAGTGGGGGAAAGACAATGCACAATGTTACCCACTGCTGTCAACCTGGGCCAAGTCATATCTCTCTTGTCCCAGAAACCTCAGTCCAAAATGAGAGGGGTTTTTTTCTGTTGCAGGGGACATTGTAAATGCCCAGAGATACCAGCTTTTACCAGATTATATTTATATGATAATTTTCCTTTAAACCCATCTCTATCTAAGTGCGTGAGTGATTAAATGTTGAATGTGATGAGTTTTCAACACTACTAAATTGAAACTTTATTTTTTTACATGGTTTAATATTTTTTTGTTATTAAAATTGAAGTTCCTGTTTCAAAGCTTACAGATAGATGGCTAATTTGTATGTCATTGACACTTTTGGCACTTTTTTTATAGTATTTTCATAAGTTTTGTTTTTTCCTGTAAATGATTCAATAAATACCGTACCGTGACATTCATACCGAGGTATTACCGAACCGTGAAATTCTGATACCGTTACATCCCTATTCATTACCATTCAGACACATTGCCTATACATACTGCTGTGTTCACCTGTTGAAAATCTTCCAGGTTAGCTGCAAGGCTAATGCATGCAATAGATAGTAATCGGGCCATAAAAATGAGGTCTGATGTGGCCCAAGCCCAACAGAATTCCGCCCGAGCCCGACAGGAACATTTTGAATTCCGCCCGAACCCGTTTACAGCCCGACATTATTCAAATGTGCACCTGCGCCCAGCTCTTTTGCCTTTTTTTCAAGAGCGAGTATTTTATATGTTTTAACATAATTTATGAGTAACAACCATAGGCTAGAGGCCACTTGGAAGTTGGAACAAAGAAATAAAAATAAGTAATCTGTAACATCGTAACATCTCAGCACTCTAAATAGGTCTAGGTACATACACTTTACTTTTAAATTGGCCAACACACCAATGAAAAGAAGTCTTTCTTAACAAATTAAATTAAAATAAATTCTAAGTTATGACAGGTATTTGGCAATAACAAAATTAGGATAAAGGCTTTGCGGGATTTGTTTCGCCACTTCTCTTCACAATCTGGCCTTAAGGCGACGCTGAAGCTAAATAGTATAGCCTTATGTCAACATTAGCTTGTATACTTTGTCTACATTACGATTTTATGGTTTAATTAATATTTATTTATAATTTAAAAACCCTTTACTCACCAATATTAGGCTACGTGTTTTTGTGGAGGTACATTAAGGAATACACTGTAAATGGCTTTAGCGCAGTCCTGCGCTCAGAATGGTGCGTCCAGCAGCACTGAACACCCTGTTACTGCTGCTGCTACAGGCCAAGATGCAGAGTTCTGATCTGGCTAATGTTGCATGTTTTGGGTAGGATTGTTTGTTCATCTTTTACCAGCCAGGAACATCCATTTCATTTTCTATGACAGGAGTTTCAATGTAGCGAGTCCCCTCATCTTTTTACCTGTCAGCTTGCTGTTTAGCGCTCTACCGTAGTATGCAGTGTATAAGCGACCGCCGAAATACCTTGGTGGCTAGAATGACCATTCCTTCTGAACTGGTGACTAGCTTGACCCAGTCAGAATTCACTCTTATTAACTTCTTCGTCCTCAATTGTTTCACCTTTGCAGGGATGGATTTTAATGTTG
The DNA here is from genome assembly GCF_052040795.2 of Danio rerio. NCBI lineage: Eukaryota > Metazoa > Chordata > Actinopteri > Cypriniformes > Danionidae > Danio > Danio rerio. Next base: position 43,196,632 of record NC_141023.1, on the reverse strand, counting down.
TAACAAACAATTTGATTCCTTTCTTGTGCTAATCTAAATGCACCACATGACTATTCATTTACCTACTACGCAAGCCAAGCCCGGCCCGACCCTGTCTAAAATGATAGAAATCAAACCCAAACTCACCCGAACCCGTCAGGTCCCGCCGGGTTCTGTCAGGCTCAGGCATAGATCTTCAGCTCTAATAGATAGGGCAAAAGACCTGCTGCACTGCTATTCAATGTGTCTCCATTCAGACTCGGGGATTAAGGAGAAGAGAAGTCCTTCTCATTAATAGTGTTTATATAAACATGATTATCTTTATAATGACAAATTGTGGTCATTTACTGTATATATGAAATTACAAATAACATATGTTGCAGGACATTAAATTACTGTTTATTTCTCTGCATTTTAACTTTGTAAACTAAAAAATCATGGGTCTCACGTTTTTTTTTTTTCTCGTTGTTCACTCCCGTTTTCCACAGCTCTGCGGCCATGCCCACTTCTCTCTTTGCTCACAGCGCTCCGCACCCATCATGAAGCATTTTTGGAAAATATTCTGAGCTAGACTTGAACTGAAAGAGGTCAACTTGTGGCTTTTAAGGCAACAGCTAATTTCAATTAATGCGCTTAATTTTTTTTCAAGTAAAGTATAACTAATCGCAGGCGACGCAGTGGCGCAGTTAGCACGTTCACCTCACAGCAAGAAGGTTGCTAGGTCGCTGGTTCGATCTTCGGCTCAGTTGGCGTTTCTGTGTGGAGTTTGCATGTTCTCCCTGCGTTCGCGTGGGTTTCCTCCGGGTGCTCCGGTTTCCCCCACAGTCCAAAGACATGCGGTACAAAACTTGCTGGATAAGTTGGTGGTTCATTCCGCGGTGGCGACCTCAGATTAATAAAGGGACTAAGCCGACAAAAAAAATGAATGAATAACTAATCGCTTTTTACAGTGAAGCTTTTGTAACAGACAGTGTAAATAAAGTCTATTTTATCTGAGGCAACAAAGTGAGACAAAAAATGTGGTACAGTTTGCTCAGAGAAAATATTAACCTATTTTTAGCAGCATTCCAGTCCATTATGCCTGATGTCACCCTTTGCTTTCCTCTATTATCTCTTCACGTATTTGCTCATGTCTACATTCTGTACAGACAAACTGTTCCAATAGGGGACCATTACCGCTGCATCCCTGTGATGTTCAATGACAGAAAATCAAAGCTCTTATGCACAGACAGACACTCAGCTCAGGACCAAAAGGTTTTTAGCAATCGCTTCCTAAACTACCTTCAGCTGCTCCTTGTCCTGCTTTTCTGCTTTATTACGATAGTGATAATGACAGTGACATTTGTAACTTGAAGAGAATAGGCCTGGCTAATTATGCCCGTCTGCCTCCACTCAGTTAATGACTGGCTTAATTAGGCGACATGTCCTTGTGTCTGGTCATCGGTCAGGGGTGAGAAACCAACAGACAGTTCCCGAACTCCTGCATTAACATCCAGTCTGTTCATTTTCTGCAAATGCTGTGCAATAAGCTCCTTTACCTCCAGTCATTTCTATGCGCTTATCTAAACAGCTATTTATTCACACCGCAAGACCTGTCAGTGTTTGGCAAACACATTGATTGCATAATAACTGCGGAATAAGATGGCATCTGTGACATGATAGCTAACAAGCTTAATCACTCTCACGACGCCATCGTTTATACATGCTGTCGCTTGTTAAATTTGATCAATACCATCATTTATGCTACGGAAAAGAGCAAACTATTGTGCCTCATGCCTACTAATGGTGCACAAATATACATTTGTTTTATGATAATGCTAGATTTTTATAGCCTGCATCATTTTTCATAAAATCAGATATGTTTTTAAGGCCTTTGATAATTGTTTTTGTTGCTATTAGGGCTGCACAATATTGGAACAATTAAATTTTGCAATATTTTGTTTTCCTTTGTTTATCTATTTCGATTAGTTGTGTATAACTAACAAATTACAAATACTTAAATTACTGTAATTGAGTACTTTTTTAAATAGTAATTTATTAAGTAGTATTAAACTGTATACTTTTACTTTGCCTTAAATAGATTTTTAGCGATATATCAGTACTTATTATTTTAGTTATATGTCGGTACTTAGTAGTACTCCATAATTTTTTCTTCAAACTTCAGCCACTATTTTTTCTTGTCTATGAGGGTACATAGAAAGTAAATTGCATCATACTAAACAACCTCGAGACATGGGGTTTTTATAAATGCAGCACACTGCTTGGAAGCATTAAAAGTGTCCAAGAAGATGTCCAAAATCTTTACATGTAATGATCAAAAGACTGCATGTGATGAGAAGATGAAGGATGTTAACTGTATGATGACTGAAATTGAAAAATGGCTTTAAAAAAATCACTAAATGCACTACAGAATGTTACGTTTTCACACTCACGCACAAGTTACATGTAAATGCATCAACCGTTCCTACTTTTTACTACTTTTTCCTCATACTTTGGGTAATATTTACAATGGATACTTTTACACTACTTGCACTACATTTTTGGCCAAGTAATGGTACTTTTACTTGAGTATGCTTTTTCAGTACTTTTTTTACCACTTTATATATATAGTATAGTATATATATATATATATATATATATATATATATATATATATATATATATATATATATATATATATATATATATATATATATATATATATAGTTGAAGTCAGAATTATTAGCCCCTTTTTGAATTATTTGAATATTTTTTTGAATATTTCCCAAATTATGTTTAACAGGGCAATGAAATTTTCACAGTATGTCTGATAATATTTTTTCTTCTGGAGAAAGTCTTATTTGTTTTATTTCGGCTAGAATAAAAGCAGTTATTAATTTTTTAAACACCATTTTAAGGTCAAAATTATTAGCCCCTTTAAGCTATTTTTCCCCCGATAGTCTACTGAACAAACTATTGTTATAAAATAACTTGCCTATTTACCCTAACCTGCCTGTAACCTAATTAACTCAGTTTAGCCTTTAAATGTCACTTTAAGCTGTATAAAAGTGTCTTGAAAAATATCTAGTCAAATATTATTTACTGTCATCATGGCAAAGGTGAAATAAATCAGTGTTTAGAAATGAGCTATTAAAACTATTATAATTTGAAATGTGTTGAAAAAATCTCTCCTTTAAAGTGCAAATGTGACCTTGGAAAGGGTTTAAATTGCATGGGTATATCTGTAGGACAAATAAAGTTTGTTCGTTTGTTCGTTCGTTCCTTCTCTCTCCTACAGCTTTGTCCCTTACTTAAAAGTGGAATAAATCGTCAACTTATCCAGCATATATTTTATGCAGCAGATGCCCTTCCAGCCACAACCCAGCAACTGGTAAAACAAATAGCAATACATACAGTTTAAAAGAATCATTTTTAAACAACGTAAATCAAAATGATCCATTTTTCTTTCATGCCAAAACTACTTTGAATATTAAGTAAAAATCATGTTCCATGAAGACATTTTGTAAACTATTTTACTGTAAATATATTAAATCACAATGTTTTATTAGTAATTTTCAGTTTCTGCATTCATTTTCTTAATATTTTGATTGTTTTGCACCATCAGTAAATACAAAAGTTTAAATAATATTGTACTCTCCTAACAAACCATACGTCAATAGAAAGCTTATTTATCAGCTTCCAGATGATGTAATGTCTTAATGCTGTTTGCTGGTCATGTTTAGAGGGGAATAAAAGCCTAAAATAAATCCGTTTTACTTAGAAAGTGATTGCTTCTCTTCAGAAGACAGGAGATTAAACTCTTGATTTATTTATGTGGGTCAGCATCGAGCCATCCATTTTGGTGTTCACATCAAATTAAGCTGACAAATGTTATTTAACCCAAACTGATAACGGCATAATAGCATTAAATCTAAGTAAAGTACTTTAATCTTTCAAATAATTTGTAAAAATAAATTGCCTAAAAAATTGGTTGAACAGTCTTCCGTTGTTGTTCAGTGTATATATAACATCTAAAAGATTTATTATATATACACTACATTTATATAAAAATTAAACAACACACTTATCTGACTTGTAACGACACACTTATTGTGACTTATATAAATAAAATATATAAAGAATTAGTAATCATACCAAACTTAATTTTAAAGTAGGTCACAAAGCAAGACAACACAACCCAGAATACTGTTCACAAGAATGAGATGACAGGACATCACAGTATTTTCAACACAATTTCATGGCAATTCTTAACTTTTTGATTTAGTGGCTAATTTGAATGAATTTGTATGATTTCATTTGTACAATTTAGTACGATTTGCTCATCACCCAATGACAGTTAGGTTTAGAGTCGGGGTCGGGTGCCACGCCTCCTTTTTTAAGTTGTACATTTTGGTACGACTGAACTCTTTAGCCAATAAACTGACAAAATATAAAACAGTTAAGTTTCCTCTTGAGATCAAGCTGGTAATTTTAGTAAATATTAAGCATACTGTATATATTTTGTCTTCAAGATAAAGACTACTTGTTAATGTTACTTAACACTTTCACACTGTCACACTAGTTTGAGCTTTTTAAAAGTTCCCAAAGTGCTGTGTCAAGATTGTCAATTGACATATCACAGCTCCTGTAATTCATATATCGTTTTTTGTTTCTTTTTCTTTTCTTGTTTCTTGACAAACATCAGAATTATCTTGTAGAATATCTAATATTGTGATTCTCAAATATGTGTAAGAACATGTATTTATGTATTTTGTTTATAAACCAATTTAAAAATGATCATTATATCATATATATATATAATACTATATTTTACTAACTCATTTCTAATAACTGATTGATTTTATCTTTACCATGATGACTGTAAATAATATTTTACAAGACACTTCTATACAGCTTAAAGTGACATTTAAAGGCTTAACTAGGTTAATTAAGTTAACTAGACAGGTTAGAGGAATTAGGCAAGGTATTCTATAACAGTGGTTTGTTCTGTAGATTATCGAGAAAAAATATAGCTAATCAAAATAAAAAAAAATTTAAAAATATATTAATCAAAACTGCTTTTATTCTAGCCGAAATAAAACAAATAAGACTTTCTCGAGAAGAAAAAATATTATCAGACATACTGTGAAAATGTCATTGCTCTGTTAAACATCATTTGGAAAATATTTAAAAAAGAAGAAAAAAAATCGAAGGGGGCTAATAATTCTGACTTCAACTGTATGTATGTGTATATATATATATACATATATATATATATATATATATATATATATATATATATATATATATATATATATATATATATATATATATATATAAACATTGGCTGATGGCCATGGACGTAGTCTATGCTTAATGAGAGATCAGACAGAGCTGCTGGTATTTATTCATAATTTTTTTTTGAGATACATAAAAGTGGCTATTTAACTGTGAGAGGAGTAGAGTAAATGATATAGCAAAATAAACAATGTGTAAGTTACATGAAAAAAGCTAATTGTCCTGTTATATTCAAAATATATATTATTACCAAAGACATCCGCCTTACAAACCTTCAATGAAATGTTTTGCTTGTAGTTATGTGTATTTGAATGTCTGAAACTTAATTTTTTTTTTTATGTTTGAAAACACTGATTAATTGCAACTTATGATCAGCAGTACACTTCCTTTTCTGTCCCTCAGAGCGAGCGGTCAGATTTGAATTTGAGTAGTTGATGATGTGCGTTCTAATGTTTTTTTCACACCGGTGTGATCGTAGGGTTTAGGGACCATCCAAGCCTGATCACACTAGTGTGATCCTATGCATGAAAGGGTTAAAGGTAATGTCTTACCTTAAAATATTACTGCCTCAGAATTGCAATGCTTTATACTATTGATTTCACACTCAGTCCTGGCATCATCAAACTATGCCTTTGTTTGTTTTCAATAAGTGCCCTCTAGTGGTAAAAACTCAATATTCTGCCATCAGTTGTGGTAGAGGTTGCGGGACCCAATCAAATTTTTGCGGCGTGGGAATAAATTTCCGAATAAAGTGTGTGTGTGTGTGTGTGTGTGTGTGTGTGTGATGCCTATGTGTGTGTGTCACATGCTTGGTGCTTATGTGTGTGTGTGTGTAATGCCTATGTGTGTGTGTCACATGCTTGGTGCTTATGTGTGTGTGTGTGTGTGTGTGTGTGTGTGTGTGTGTGTGTGTGTGTGTGTGTGTGTGTGTGTGTGTGTGTGTGTGTGTGTGTGTGTGTTTATACAGACAACTTGTTATGGGCTGTCTGGACTCTGTATAGCTGGGTGTTTTTCGGTTTTGTTCTCCCCCCGCTCGTTAGCGGGAACGGGCGCAGTGGGTAGAAAACGGGCGGATTGGGAAGCGGGACAACAAACGCTGAATATAAGCGGGAGTGGTCGAGTTCGAGTTAAAACCTGGATGGGAGCGGGATTAAAAATTTAGTACAGTGCAGGTCTTTTTTCCTTTAAACAATAGTATTTTACTTTATTGTAACTCACACCTTACTTAACATATATAGAGTAAAATATTCCTGAAAATGTAACAGTAATGCTTTGCACTGCTGAGTTTCAGCAAATATTAATGCATTCCTTTTCTAAAGAGTTACTCCATGCAACACTATATAGCCTAATATAGCCTAATTTGCATGCATCAGGGAGCAGTTATCACTGTGCAAAAACTGCTTTTTAATGCAGGCAAAAGTTTATCTTATTTATTTAGGGGATGGCAGTACTGAACATGTATCAGATGACTGTTGTGAACCAAATCATCGACCATAGTCTTGTCCGTCAACCGTCTTTAATCTCATCATATGATCAGTGAAATCTCCTTCCCATTGCACTGTGTTTGTGTCTGCAGCATGTGCTGTATGAAACAATAGCAGACACTTTCAGCTAGACTTGTAGAGACTGTTATCCAACTGAACTCAACATGTTATCGTCTCTATAAAAAAGCAGTCAGCAGTGGATATGGTGTTGCGGTAGACACAGCAGTGTCATGTAAACACAGAGGTGTGATGATGTTATTTCATAGTCACACTCAGTCACGCTGATATTAAGAGAAATGTTTTCACTTTTTAATATTCAGAGATCCCGACACATGAAATCTCACAGTGCTTATTTTAAATAATTGAACACTTCTTGTTGACAAATGGGTAATAACTAGTAGTTTAAAAGATAATGGCTTTTTCAAAGGTTTGAAATGGCAATTTATTATTACACAAGTCTGTAATGTGTCATCAAACTACTCTTGTTCTAATATAGTAGATTTTTATTGTGCTATTTAAACTTACGCTGAATGACATTTTTGTGAGTCACCTTAATGAATCAAGCTAAAAAGCGTAATAGAAGCTCAGACAATAACTAGAAAAGTAAAGTTCATAAACAAACTGTATGGTGGCCTGAAAAAGCCTCGTCTGAAAGTTTGAAATAGTTTAAAATAATGGTTTTCAAACTTTTTTACCCAAGTACCACCTCAGAAAAAATTGTCTCTCCAAGTACCACCATAATGTCTGGTATTGAAATACATAGTAGGCCTAATTAAGCGGCTACAGCACAGTTCACAAATGTGGCAGATTAATTCGTATTATTCAGAATTTTTAATGTTGTGAGCCACTTTAAACATAATAAATAATTTGAACAATAACACACAGTTAAAAAAAAGATAAATAAAATGTCAACGTTTAAATTAAAATGTGATATTAAAAGTTAATTAAAAATGGCACGCTTCTTAAAAAGTTCAAAGAAAACTGCTTTACTTAAATATAAAGTATTATCATAAAGTAGCCTATTTATCAAAACCTGCAAATGTTTATTGGACCTCATAAATATAGGTTATATCGTATGTCATAATATTCATACATAAACTCTGTTTGATATATTTTGAAATATATGTTGCATGTGACTTATTTGTATATCTTTGAAATATAAGAGTTACTTGTATTCTAAATATATGAATTGGATTTACATATTTAAATTAGAAATTAGATCTGCTTACTGCTTGTTAGAGTAGGCTATGTGTATCAGAGAAGCAAGTAATTAAACTATACCTGTCAACATTGGGTTATAAAGATACGAGGTACGCCCTCAACAACCGTTACATGTATGGTGAAGAAAATAACCTCAAATGATGGAATACATAACGAACATTAGAAAAATATAAATAAAATAAAAAGTTTAGCCTATTAAATTTATCAATCTAACCTATCAATTTCCTGATCACATCGTTGTTATCAAACGCGTCAAGGGTTAAAAGTGTGTTCATTTTTTTACTTGAATGATTCCGCGATTCCCCCGCATACCACTAGACGGGAGCCTGCGTACCACTTGTGGTACATGTACCACAGTTTGAGAACCACCGGTTTAAAAGATTAAAGGGGTGGTCCAGAATGTAATTTTAAGGCTTGATTGTGTTTATAAGACGCAAAGCAATGTGTGCTCATGTTTCACTTGAAGGAAATTGCGTTTTTTTCATATATCTTACTTTGATTATACACAGCTACTCAGCTAACATGAAAACGACTGATATATTTCCTAGTTCCTCTGAAAGGCCCACCCATAAGTGACTCTGATTGGTCATCGTCATAATGTGCTTCGATTCGCGGATCGGCTCAACATCACCTCCTGCCTGCTCACTAAAATAAAATCTGACAAGTGTCTGTAATGAGTGAAAATGGGGTGGGGCTCCTTTAAGAGCGTTTGCCATTGTGTGTGTGTCTATGTTTATGTGTCTATATGTGAACTTTCTGTAACAAGTGCATGTGCACAGGACTTTCTTTCTCTCTGATGCTCGGATTAAGTTATTTTCTGTAAAATATCATGACAGAAGAATAATGCACAAGATGTGGGATGTGACCTGTGTGAGCCTTGATTTGTTTTTCTGCTGCTACCACGAGTTAGGTGAGCTATCTTGTATTTTTTTTTAACTCAACTTGTTACACGACGTCTTTCACAAATATCCGGAATATGCAGGTCTAAGTTATATGAACCATCCACATATCTCTTGCGACTTCATTATCTGAGATGTGAAACGCATGGAAAAGCTGCCTATAGAGAATCAATGCGAACTAGAGACACGAACATGCTGGTGGTGTGTGTGTGTGTGTTTACAGCAGTTTGACTGATAAATATGAATTTGTGGCTAAATCGTTTGAGGTGCAAAACAGCATTTCCCATTGTTTCCATCGTTGCTACAGCATACCGTTAATGCTAGAAACTGTACATGTCATGATCAATTTTAACAAATTAAAACACTTACAGGTTGTAGTTCACAGCTTCTGCTTTGAGGAGATTTTAGCTGAATCCAGCACTGAACTGGGAGAGATTCTGGAGCTGTTTTGTCAAATCATGCTTGCTGTGTATTTTATAATTCTCTGGAACATAATTATTATTGAACAGTAAGCACTTCTGTCTTTGTGTCGTGTCCTTTAGAAGCCCAAAAACAGAAACAGATGAAGCTCTGTGGAAACAGCTGTGTTTATACGCATTTATAGCTTCATCTCTGCTATAACGTTATAGTGCCTCTGGCCACGGCCCTTAGCTGTGCAGTGTGTGTGCACAGTAAAAGAACCTTTGTGATCTCACAGGGGGCGGAAGTATTTTTTGTAGTCCCTAAAATTCGTTCATTGTAGGCTTTGTTAAGCTAACTCTGTAAAAACAAAGGTCTCTCTTTGCATTGAACTTAGAACCTTTTACATTCAGAGATGTTGTTTATGTTCACACAGCTACATTACACATCAACTAAAGTTTAAAATATGAGATCGTAGTGGACCACCCCTTTAAATCATTGAAGTCGTTTTTAGTAAGTTTGAAACAGTTGGCATAGATAGATAACTATGTATATGTTAGCATGTTTCCAGTTTAGATCGGCATGTTTGTTGCTAGGTGGTTGATAGGGTGTTCTGAGTGATTGCTAAGGTGTTGCTAGGTGGTTGCTAGGGAGTTCTAGGTGGTTGCTAAGGCGTTGCTAGGGTGTTCTGAGTGGTTGTTAAGGTGTTGCTATGCAATTGCTAGGGTGTTCTAGATGGTTACTAAGGCATTGCTAGACAGTTGCTAAGGTGTTCTGAAGGGTTAATAGGTGTTACTAGGCAGTTGCTAAGTTGTTCTAAATTATTGCTAAGGTGTTGCTAGGGTGTTTTGAGTGGTTGCTAGGCAGTTGCTAAGGCGTTAATAGGTGGTTGCTAAAGTGTTGCTAGGCGGTTGCTAAGGCATTGCTAGTCAGTTGAAAGAGGGTTCTAGGTGGTAACTAATGGCCCGTTTCCACTGAGTGGTACGGTACGGTACAGTTTCCCTGTGCCGCGTAGTTTTTAACGAGCCAGTCTGAAGCCCGAGTGGTTTCGCTTTCTTTCTTGCGCTCGTCGCGCGTCTCTATCTGAAATAACAAACTTCTTGAGCTCATAATAATAACATGCACTTGATTATTGACAAGCTTTGGAAACCGATCCTGTGAGAAGCTGACAAACGCAAGTGACACATTCAGAAAGAAAAGGACAAACGCGAGAGTGGAGCGCGGGAAAAAAGGCGAAGCCAATGAGCACATTATTTCTTCAGCAAACATGAACAAACTGCCTTGTTTTAATCTTTGTTATCACATTTTGGACTAATATAAACTGGGAATGATGGATTGAACAGAGGCTAACAGAGGCTTCATGTGCTGCTGAAGATTACAGACAGATGGGAGGTTTTCACTGACTGTAGGCTATACTTTGTGATGTTTTGAACCTAATTAACAACGAAATGTCTGCTTTGTGTAGTTCTTCTGTAGTTGGTAACATATCGGAGACTGTAAGGGTCTGTATGTGTTCATATATGTTCATTTATTTATTTAATATAATTACAGACGTTACAGTAGGCTATTTCGCACCGTCATTGATCTGCAGTTATAATCAACTCCTGTTTGTAGAAAAGTTATAGAAAAAATAGAAATAAACATTTATACACAAGTATTTATGTGTGTAAAGCATCTGTTTTTTGAGGAGTGCTTTTCATATAAAATGTGAGCGACCTGTGCAGCTTTATTGTAGACATTTTCTCAAGCGAAAATGACGTCGACTGAAACTTTGTCATACACCACACCCACCAAAAGGGTACCCTTGGTAGTGGAAACGCAAGCCTGATAAAGGTGACCCGTACTGACCCGAACCGCACCGTACTGTACCAGTCAGTGGAAACGAGCCATAAGGTGTTGCTAGGCGTTTGCTAAGGTGTTATGAGTAGTTGCTTAGATGTTACTAGGTGGTTGCTAAGGTATTCTAAGTCATTGCTAAGGTGTTGCAAGGGTTTTTTTGAATGTTTGCTAGACAGTTGCAAAGGCATTGCTATGCGGTTACTAAGGTGTTGCTAGGTGGTTGCTAAAGGGTTGCTGGGCGGTTGCTAGGGTGTTCTAGGAGGTTGCTAAGGCATTGCTAGGTAGTTGCTAAGGTTGTATGAGTGGTTGCTAAGATGTTACTGGGCAGTTGCTAAGGTGTTCTAAGTCATTGCTAAGGCGTTGCTAGGGAGTTCTGAGTGGTTACTAAGGTGTTGCTAGGCGGTTGCTAGGGTGTTTTAGGTGGTTGCTACGGCATAGCTAGACAGTGGCTAATGTGTTCTGAATGGTTGCTAGGCAGTTGCTAGGGTGTTTTAGGGGGTTGCTAAGGCACAGCTAGGCAGTGGCTAAGGTGTTCTGAGTGGTTGCTAGGTAGTTGCTAGGGTGTTTTAGGTGGTTGCTAAAACATTGCTTGGCAGTTGCTAACGCATTGCTAGGGAGTTCTGAGTGGTTGATAAGGTGTTGGTAGGCAGTTGCTATAGGGTGTTTTAGGTGGTTGCTAAGGCATAGCTAGGCAGTGGATAAGGTGTTCTGAGTGGTTGCTAGGCAGTTGCTAGGGTGTTTTAGGTGGTTGCTAAGGTATAGCTAGGCAGTGGCTAAGGTGTTCTGAGTGGTTGCTATGCAGTTGCTAGGGTGTTTTAGGTGATTGCTAAGACATTGCTAGGCAGTTGCTAGAGTGTTTTGAGTGGTTTCTAGGTGGTTGCTAAGGTGTTGCTAGAAGGTTGCTAAGGTGTTCTGAGTGGTTGCTAGGCAGTTGCTATCATAAATTAGCATGGTTCTTGTATGAATTAGCCTTCTGCTAACATGTTTCTAATATAAACTAGCATGTTAGCATGAATATAGGATGAATTAGCATGTTTGCTAGTATGTTTATAGTATGAATTAGCATGTTTACTGGTGTGTTTTTGTATGGATTGGTATGTTGTTAGTATGTCCAATGTAAAATCAATAGCATTTTTTTACAATGGAAGTCTATGAAACAGTTGCTAAGGTGTCATAAGTGGTTGCTAGGGTGTGGCTAGTAAGTTAAAAAGTGATTAGCAGATTGGTAGTCTGTGTTAAATGAGTCCACCCTTAAATCTGTATCACAGTCTGGTGCAGAGTTATGAGGTCACAAAAATGTACTCAATGTTAAGTCTCTTTCTCAGGCCGCCAGAATGAGATCAAACTAATGTTTAAGGGAAATCAAGCTGTTTTACACGTTCTTTGTTTTTAATGCCTGAAAGGCCAGTCTCATCTCTGAACTAGGAACGTTTTAAAGCATCAGAGATTTGTGTAAACAGACTTTCAATAGTGGAACAAAACTATCTAGTTTCATTGAAAATGTCTTAACGTTCTAAAGATGAAGCATTGTCTTGTGGGTTAGAAACAATATGAGCATAAATAAATTATGAACCCATGTTCATTTTGTATATTATTTTGTGCATAACTAACTAACCCTTTGAGAATGAGTTGTTGTGAATATATTTGATCAATGCGTTCCTCATCAGAGATTGAGCGAGGCAATCGTGACACAGCTTCATTATTATTCCGCCTCGAGCATTACTGTTGTCACTAACCTCTATTTCTGTTATTGTGGATTCATTCTGACACATGCACAATAACAATATGTCATATGATGCTTCAAAATTCCAGACACTTGTGATAAAATGTGTGTCAGTGTGGATGGGCAGAGCGAACAGAGAGCGATGAGCCTCCGCATAGTGATTCAATGTATGTGCGTCATTGTAAAAAAAAAAAAAAGCTCGGGTTGAGAGTGCTTGAAGCTCACACAGAAACACATAATATTTTAGGCTATGTGTCATTTCATGCACACCTAACAGATGTGCCATCAGGTCAGATTGGTTTCACAGGATGCTCATTGACTGAGAGTGTGAGATTAAAATTGAAGAAGATTTATTTGCCATGTGTGGCTGTGAATTAGGATGATCTTTTGTTATAGACTCGCTCGACTGTATGAAAAAAACAACAATAGCAGTGCTCTGTGCAAACAACAGTACAAATGCATACAGTAATGTGGTGATGTATGCAAACAAAGCATTGGCAGATGCATGAAATTGATATTGTGCATGCAGTGCTAGAGGCCAGGCAAAGCCTACCTGTACATGTATCGTGATGAATAATAAAGCTTGTGTGTGAACTTAATGTGTCAAAAAAAAAAAAAACCCTACTAGTTTATATTATTCAGAATAAGATTAAGCTGTATGCTGAGGGGGAACAGCAGGAGAGGATACACTATATAAGCAGTGGTGTGCATAAAAAAATCATACAAAATCTGAATGTACGAGGTACTTGTTTTCCTCTATTTATAATGCATATTGCCTGAGGGATGAATCCTGATTTTTTAATGCTGTGATTCAGATTCTGTTGCAGTAACATCTTTTCCACCCATATAACAGATCTACAGGCATGATCGTGATGTACAGTGGCAAAAGGCCACTTGTATTTGTTTTGAGTGCGCACTTACAGTTGAAACCAGAAGTTTACATGCACTGTATAAAAAGCCATTTTAAAAAAAGTCAGATGTTAATGTGACTAAACTTTTTTCGTTTAGGTAAGTCAGGATTATCAAAATGTGTTACTATGCTTAATAGCAGAATAATGAGAGAGATATTGTTTGAGAAATTGTTATAACTTTTCTTGAAAGTTAAGTTTACATACAATAAGATTATTATGCCTCTAAAAAAGCTCAGATGATGGTGTCAAGGTTTTGGTTTCTGGTTGGTTAATTGACAACATTTGAGATAATTGGAGGCACAGCTGTAGAATAGTATTTAAGGAAAACCTCAAACACACTGCTTCCTTGTGTGACAACATGGGAAAATCAACAAGCCAGAATCAACAAAAAAGCCAGATTACAATTTGCTAAATTACACTTGGGAAAATAATATTTTTTTGGAGACATGTGCTGTGGTCTGATGGAACTAAGATTGAACTGTTTGGCCATAATGACCAGTGTCACATTTCAAGGGCAAAGGGGAATGCTTACAAGCCTAGGAACACTATACCAACTGTGAAGTATGGTGGCGGCAGCATCATGTTGTGGGGCTGTTTTGCTGCAGGAGGGACCGGTCCACCTCACATCATAGATGGCATCATGAAGAAAGAACATTATGTAGAAATACTGAAGCAAGATATCAGCCAGGAATTTAAAACTTGGCTACAAATGGGTCTTCCAAACAGACCATGACCCTAAGCATACTGCCAAATTAGTTAAAATGTGCTTTAAGGACAACAGAGTGAATGTTTTGGAGTGGCCATCACAAAGCCCTGATCTCAGTTCTATAGAAAATTTGTGGGCAGAGATGAAAAAGCTTGTGCGAGCAAGACAGCCTACAAATCTGACTGCATTTACACCAATTCTGTCAGGAGGAATGGGCCAAAATTCATTTAAACTATTGTGAGAAGCTTGTGGAAAGACACCCAAAACATTTTACCAAAGTTATACATTTTAAAAGCAAGTAAAAAAAATACCAAGGAAAAGTATGTAAACTTTTGACTGTCTAGAAGTTAATTAAAAATTCTCAAAAAAAGAAAATCTCCCATTTTTCTGGCATTTAGTAAATGTAAATCATTTAGGTTATCCTAACGTACCTAAAATAGCAAACGTTTAGTATGATTTACCATCGGATAGTTTTTAAAAAGTAGTTATGTTCCCCTTTTTAGAGTGTATGTAAACTTCTGGTTTCAACTGTATATTGTCCAGGACTTTCCACTAGCAATTAAATCTTTTAAATGGGTGGTCCACTACGATATCATATTTTAAACTTTAATTGATGTAAAGGAGGCAATTTAGTGAATTGCTGTGCATGTAAACCCCACTCCTCTAACCTCTAATGCTGCGTTCACACCAGATGCGGAATAAGCGGCAAGCACAAGTTATTTAAATTTAAGTCAATGCAAAGACATGAATAGACATTTTGCAACGCAATACGCGCAAATGAGTCGGAGCGAATGATGCGACCCGAGTTGAGCATTTTGCGTGCTTAACGCACATTTTTCGCGAATTGCTCGAGTTGGAAAATCTGAACTTCAGCGGACATTTGTGCTTTCTCCAGAAGAGGCGTGATTATGATGTAGCGCCTGTTATTGGTGTCCTGAGGGAAAATCATCCTGCCAACACCAGACAAAAGTTCATCAAACTGGGCTCGGCTCTGTCGGACGCACCGCTGAAAGCTTCCATCATCCAGGTATAGTTTCTGGAGGAGTTTATGAGCTCACAGAGCTTAGTGCACTTTAGAAAGGATCTAGTGGACTCAGGCACCGCTCCAAACGAATCGACGCTGTTTTTCAATCTTTCTAAAGCACATAAATACAGCTATTATCTCAATAAAATCCATGATTGCTATTTAGCAACGAAGCTAGAGTGACTTGTGAAGTGAGTTTGACATGCAAATGAAGTGGATTTGACGCGCAAATGAAACGAGTAAACTCAAAATGTACACGCATCTATTTACGCACGAATAGTGCGATTTATCTGCGCGTACCACGTCTGGTGTGAACACAGCATAAAGGTGCTTGACAGATGTTAGAGGCCATGGTCTTTACCCTCTTTGTTAAAGCAACTCACTCCCATACAAAGAATTGCAGGTTATATCCCAGCTCAGAGCAGGTTTTGTGCAGTAGTAATGGTGGGTTAACTGTGTGAACATTAACAACATCTCTGAATGTAAGACTCTCAAAGTTCAATGCAAAGGGAGACATTGGCTTTTACAGAGTTAGCTTAGCAAAGCCTACAGCGAACAAAGTTTGAGGACTACAAAAAAATACATCCAGGTTAGTGGGATCACAAACGCTTCAGGTTATGCACATTCACCCCGTGCAGCAAAGGGGCATGACCAAAGGTGCTGTAATGTTTAAGCAGAGAAAGTTAAAATGCCTTCCAAATGCTGCTTTTCCACAGAGCTTGTTCTGTTTCTGTATTTGGGCTTCCAAAGGACATGACACAAAACAGAAGTTCTTACAATTTAATTTTAATTAAGTTCCAGAGAATTATAAAATATATTGCTAGCATTTGACAAAGGACAGCTTCCAGAATCTCTCCCAGTTCAGTGCTGGATTTGGCTAAAAACTTCTCAAAGAAGGAGCAGGTCCAACCATAATAGCAGAAGCTGTGGACAAGTATTCATTTAGCATTTTTTTTTTAATTCTGCAACTATCAGTAATGGATTAGCATATACTCTACACAACTGATACTGATTTAACTCATGACCATTCAATATACCATGTAATAAGTTTAGCCATGTGATATACATACAACTGCCATTTTTCTGTCTGCTTTGTGTTTAATTAAACAGTAAAATAAAACAGACTCTGAATTTGACAGTGCTGACAGGCAACAACAAGACAGAGACCAATCACTGCTTAAAATGGGAGATTTCTTTGACATTAAACACTGTTGAAAAGATTTAGGATAAGTAAATACATCAACAAAATGTATGAGATTGTTCTAATGGATAATGGCATTTTTAATGCAAAAATCTTATTTGTGCCTTTGATATTGTTATGGGTTGTTTATGAAAATGTTTATTCAATTCTTTAACCCTAACTGATGTAGTGTGTAACTATTTATTTCTTATATAACCATGCCTGAAAACATTGTCCCATCGTCATATTCTAAGCTCACAATGCCAAGATTCATCAAGCTCAAAGTGAAAAAGCAGGCTTCATTTTCACACATGATGTAACCACCAACTGACCTGAACCCCAGTGCAAGTCTTCAGATGTTAAGCAGACAGTCGATGCTTCAGAGTCATATAGTGGGGGTGTTCCCATTTTCAGTACAAAATATGCCTAAAAAATTAAGGGGAAATAAACTTTGTGATATTGCAAAAGGCTGCTGGTTAATGCACAATCTAAAAGACCTTTAGTGGGGTTCAGGTGGTCAATGCATGAAAATTAAACCTTCTTCCACTGATTTATGATTCTGTATTTTGAACATGGCACACATCCTCTGGTGTAATAAACAATAATAATAAATAGTAATAATAATAATATGTAATGCTGTGGCGCAGTAGGTAGTGCTGTCACCTCACAGCAAGAAGGTTGCTGGTTCGAGCCTCAGCTGGGTTAGTTGGTGTTTCTGTGTGGAGTTTGCATGTTCTTCTCACGTTCGCATAGGTTTCCTTCAGGCGCTCTGGTTAGACATATGGTATAGGTCAATTGGGTAGGCTAAATTGTCAGTAGTGTATGAGTATGAATGAGTGTGTATGGATGTTTCCTAGAGATAGGTTGCAGCTGGAAGGGCATCCGCTGCATAAAACATATGCTGGATAAG
The DNA here is from genome assembly GCF_052040795.2 of Danio rerio. Taxonomy (NCBI): domain Eukaryota; kingdom Metazoa; phylum Chordata; class Actinopteri; order Cypriniformes; family Danionidae; genus Danio; species Danio rerio. The sequence continues at coordinate 43,179,080 of NC_141023.1, read as the reverse complement.
TTGGCGGTTGATTCCGCTGTGGTGACCCCAGATAAATAAAAGGACTAATCCGAAAAGAAAATGAATGAATGAATAACAATAATAAAACATTAAAATATGTATACCGAATGTAAAATGTATTAAACAGTATTATTAAATAATTAGGTGTTAAGAAAGCAGTCACTGTATGTCAGACCTAACTGTAATTTGCATAAGGCTTTTAAAACTGCCTTCATGCTGAGTTTTCTGAAGCTTTAGCGAGTGTTAAATATATAAGCCACTGAACTACATTACTTGTTTTATCATGGATAATAATTATCAATTATGCTAATTACTGTTATGCATTGTGTGCTGTGGTTAAAAGGATTTTAAACACAGTAGGAGTACAAATAATAGCGAATTAAAGCCTAATCACTCATATTTTTGTATTGTGAGATAATATGGTATTTTCAAGACTATATTAAATTTGGTTAATGAGATTTGAATATGGATTTGCATGCACAAGAAAAAATTATGGTTTGTGCTGATCATAATATGTATTGTACACTGGTTTGCCACCCTGCGTGCAATAATATGTTGGCTTGTTGATCTAAAAGGGAACTTTTTCTTGCTTTGCTCAACCAAGAAGCCATGTTTTGACTGAAAAACACTACACTTTAGCTTTTTTTTTTTAAAGGTGAAACTGAGTGTTCATTTTGATTCAGGTTAAATTATAGTTCTTTTGAGTGAAATGGCATTTCTCAGCAGACCCACAGCATCATAAGACATTAATATTATGATACATTTAGGTCACCAGCATCTAAGGACAATGTTTTTTTGATGTCCAATAATGATGTGAAAAGTTTTTTTATTTTTATTTTTTTATCAAAAATCAAATTAAATCACTTTTATTGTGACATCATCAGCAGCATGTGTGCTGCGATGAGTGAAAAGCTTAGGTGCCAACATCTTAAAGCAACGTCATATTAACAACAAAATACTAAAATTTATTCATCAGGTATGGCAACCAAAATCCAATGCCTGTTATCTTCCTGAAACCTTTATTTTCCTTTTTTTTTTTTTTTTGTTCTGTGATTTCCCACATCCTTTAGATTAAAAAAAAAATCTACAATTTAAAGTTTTTTTTATTTTTTATTTTACAGCATATCCACTGTAGTGGACCACAGGACCATTTTAGTTCGAAACAACCACCACTCAGACAACAAAACTGTACAGGATATGGCTGTAAAGGGATATTAAAACAATATTATTGTAATAAAAACAAAGCAAAAGCCATTTTATCCTTTTGTATTGAAATTCCTGAAATTTAGTCTGAACTCTGAGAGAATTGCTAATTTTAAGAGAAAATTTCAGATGGCATTTAGAGGTTTTTGCATCTGAACTCTTCATATGGTATTTATTTTCTTCAGTCTCAGCAGATAAACTATTAAAACTATTAAAAATAGTTCTTATTAAAACGACTGTAATAAAGTGATGCAGTCAGAAGTATTTATGATAATTATTTGGTTTATAATTAATTACATAAACAGCAGCAGGTTTATTAAGCTGTTGTCAGTTTAAGACCGAATGCATGGATATTAGGCTTTTCTCATTCACATATCTTTCCAACCGTTTATGTTCTCTTCAGACATAACTGTGTGTACACTGTTAACTAATTTGTATTGGTACAACATAATGGAATTAAGCTAACTTATTTTTTTATTTTATTTATTTTTTTACAAATTTTAGTGGATTGAACATAAACCAAATAGTTATCCTGAAGCAAAAGCAAGAATTGTGTTGTTTCAGCTCATTTTAAATAAGTAGTTTGAACACATCGTTTTTTGAGTGTATTCATGTAAATACTCACCAAAACGGACATAACATCTGTTCAAAAGAAAAGTCAATTCAGTATTTTTACTTAAAGGGCACATATTTTACCCCTTTTACAAGATGTAAGATAAGCCTTTGGTGTCTCCAGAATGTGTCTGTAAAGTTTCAGCTTAAAATACACATCAGATTATCTATTATAAAATGCAGATTCTGCCAGTTTTAGTGTCTGAATACAGTGTAGCTGGTTTTTAGCCTGTGGCTTTAAATGAAAATGAGCTGCTTCTCCCCGCCCACCATTCCCATGTGCGTGTCTGCATCTCATACTATGTCAGATAAATAGCAGTCAGTGATAGAGACAGAAACAGATGAAGCTAAAATACAACTTATTAGTCAAAAATACCAAATAAGTTTTTTTGATGTGTTTGTGGTGGAGTTTATTTAAGCCTTTATGATACGATGAGTCACACACAAATGCCTTTTGCAGTACACACACACAGACAGTTATTGAGACCATAGGGTCATGGTGATTATCTCAGTAAAGAATGACACAGCGATTTTACTGTCTTCATTACAAGCATGCTCTGTTTTAAAAATGTTTTAAACTTAAAATTTATAAAAACCACAGAGTTAAAAATATTTAATCTCAGTTTATTTGCAAAATAAATGTTCTGTAAACATGTGTATATTTGTTATTATAGAAACATTGCGCCTGTCAGTCAATCGGTGGGTGGGGAAAACCGCATTCCTACGTCATATTGCAGTGGACTTCAAAATCAATGGGATTTGGGTCCTATTTTAATGTCAGGAAATGTTTAAAAAGGGACTTGTTGGGTTTATATCACTCCAATATAACTGTGGACACACTATACTTACACACAGTTTTGTCCAAACAGCTTACAAAAGATGATTTTCAACGTAGGTCCCTTTAACTGTCAAACATGTCGATAAATTTAGTCAGTTTTTTGTTGTTGATTTTTTTTATATTTAGTTTTCATTTAAAGAACAATAAGTTTTATTTATTTTTTTCCATCAAATTTTTCTTTTATTTTGTATTTTTTGAACACAGAAAAACATGCCATAGACAATCAGCATATAGCAAAGTGTGTAGATATACATGTAAAAACTGATATACAAGTTGTTAAATGATAGTATGAATAATAGTGCCACCAATAACAACAATCTTGTCAGTAAAAAGGAAAAACAGAAGAGTAATGACAAGGACATACTAAAGCAAATAAAAATGATAAAATAAAATTAATTCTGGCTGGAACCAGAAGTTTCTGCTTTTTGATGTCTCATTGATTTAAATTAGTAAACCTTTAAGTTTGTCCAAGATTTGTGCTCAAAGTCTGATGGTGTCCTCTCTTGCAAGAAGTTTTATTTATATAATGCCTTTCCATTGCTCAAGTTCGCTTAACGTTGCAGACTTCCAAATCGACAAATCAAACAATCAGGTCCATGGAGGAAACATTATGCAAAATACATATTGAATATATATGTTTTTAGCTGAGCCTTAAAGGTAGACAGAGATGATGTGTTTCTATGTGATAGATGGTTTTCCATGAGCATGAACAGCAAATGAACTTCCATCCACAGTGGACAAATGACAACGAGGAACATTTCTGCCAATGAAAGAAATGTTGTTGATTAAAAATAATACAAAAGTTGTGTGAAAATAAAATCAACACTGGTGACATTACAATGTTTCCATGCCAATCTGTTTTCATTTTACAGTGAGTAATTTGCTGTCATAACGGCGTGTGCAGAACAGCAAAAAAACGGTGTTGCACACAGCCGAACACACTGATTAACCTCATTTGTGTGCAATGTGAAATCTCTAACCTGTTAACATGCAAACACAGTACAGTATGTGTGAATGTGACATGTAATTTACGCATGCTCAGTCGATCAATCTCATTCTCTCTCTAAGAACTGTAATGGTTTGCATACCAATGGCATAAGTCTACTTTGAAACAATGTTTTGAAATTCTCAATGGAGTCTAAAGATGAGGTGCATAAGAAATTAGTCCTACACACAAGAACATTTCAAGGGCAAAAACAGACAAATGTCTTACAATAAAAGAACTAAACAATCTCTTTAGTTGTGTTGAATAGTGTAAGTAGATTGATTAACTATGGGCTGTTATATAATTTAAGAAGGTTTTTTTTTTTGGAGGAAGGATTTTGACAAAAGTTAAATAATGTGCACCCTAAAAATGTTCAATCCATGTCAGCTGCATCACCACCTCTGTGCAGTTTTTTGCCTCACTACAATACTCGGTACATTTGATCTATCTGCACAATTAACAAATAATTTGTTTATCAGCTGGACAGATTTCTATCTGGTTTCAAGTCAACAACCCAGAAGATCCTGCAAATAATCCAGTTAAATTGTCATTGATTCAAAATAATCCAGTCAGAGCAAGTGTCCAGTAACAAATTCCCGATTCAAATGATCTGGACAGAGTGAGTCTCCAGTTAATAATTTACTGATTCAAATGATCCTGTCAGAGCCTCCAGTTATTGATTCACTGATTCAAATGATCTGGTCAAAGAAAACAGGACTCATACAGGAATCCTATAGGGAACATAAAGGAATCCTGCAAGGAACATACAAAACTCCTACAGGAATCCAACTGAGAAATTGAGGAACTCCTATATGAATTCTACATCAAACTGGCAGGACTCCCACTGGAATTCTACATGGAACATGCAGGAACCCTACAGGAATAATGGAGTACTCATTGACGAATTCTACAGGGAAAATGCAAGACTTCCTGCCAGAATTCTACAGGGAACATGTAGGAATCCTGCAGTTCCTTCAGGACTTATTCTACAGGAATTCTATTATGTATACCAATCCTGTTGGACAGCTGAAGTAATATTCAGTGCCTCAAAGTAATTAGTGCATTACATTTTAAACACGTTACTTCCAACACTCATAATTGATCAAAATGGGTGATCTGTCTGAAATGCTGGAATGCGCCCATATTTTTAGTAGGTCAGACTAGTAAAGAACTCACTAGGTTTGAAAATAAAAAGGTAAAAGGTTTCCATACTGCGAAAGCACATGAAATATAAAAAAAAAATTTTCATACTATTCTTATGTTATGTCTTTTTATACTTCATATTCATATTTGTCAGCACCCTTTTACCCCTGTTCACGCTTTCAGCATATTTGTATGTACGTTCGTATGTATGTATGCATGTACTGTATATATGTATGTATGTATATATGTATGTTCTGTCTGGTTTTCGAATTTGATTGGCTGATAGCAATGCAATATTCTGCAATAACAGCACTTGTACAGCCTCCTCACCATTCTGTATTACTCAGCCAATATAAAATGACGGCAGATCTATAATCTCACTATAGTTTGACAAATGTTGCAGGTGTTGGACAACATAACGTACTTTAGACTTTTAGGCGAGAATGTAGTCGGCCATTAGCTTGTCATTGAGCAGAGCAAAGAGTTGATGCTCCGCCACAAGAAACAAGTTGCAGAGACTGCACAATAAGCTCTTAGAGGAGAAAAATTAGCTTAATTTCTAACAACAGCTGAACACATCATTATTAAACTCGTAAGTGGCTTCAGTCTCTCTCGTTTGTATGTTGTAGTGCTGTATTTTTACCATTTGGTAGTGTTTCCGGTAGTGTTTGCTTTGCTTTGGCTTATTTGCAACAGAGGAATTCTTTGAAATCTCTGTAGACTGATGGATCAAAATCACCTTTTTTTCATCACTATATTTTTACTATAGACCGATATTACGCAAGAGAATCCTTCAAATAGCTCTAATATGACATTGGTGAAGTAGCAACAGTTCCTCATACAAAAAGATTTTAGACTCTGTGTTTGACTTTCTTGTTTATATACACGGTTATGTCGTCAAACTGTTGTATAAATGCAAAACTGCATGCAGTGCAATATAGCTGTATATTGTCACTGGTGGAACATTAAGTCACTTGACCTGTGGCCTCTCGTTGTATTGTTCATATACAGTTGAAGTCAGAATTATTAGCCCCCCTGATTTATTAGCCCCCTGTTGAATTTTTTCCCCCAATTTCTGTTTAACGGAGATATTATTTTTTTCAACACATTTCTAAACATAATAGTTTTAATAACTCAATACTAATGATTTATTTTATCTTTGCCATGATGAGAGTAAATAATATTTTACAGGATATTTTTCAAGACACTTCTATACATCTTAAAGTGACATTTAAAGGCTAAACTAGGCTAATTAGGGTAACTATGCAGGTTAGGGTAATTAGGCAAGTTTATTATTTCGTCACCATAGAATTATAAGGTTCTATCTGCGTTCTGAATGATTTTGAGATATTGAGCTTCAAAGTTTTTGCATTCTATATAGCAAACAACATGTGCGTAACAGATCTTTTTCATACATTAACATGACAGAGACCCTAAGGGTTCTCTAAATGTAAATTATCAAAGTTCTCTTACATTTGCAAATTGGAGTAAATAAACCACGGTAAATGCAGATAGAACCTTCTCATTCTGAAAAGTCATTTTCCGCTTTGAATTAAAAGGTTCTATCTGGCAGATCATTCATTGAAGCATTATTTATCAAGAAATACTATAAAAATGTACATAGTTTAGTGTTGTAACAACATGTTGATGCTTGAGAAAGTTACAATTTTGCTTTCTGTAACATTTATTTCATGTTTTATGATGAATATTTTTTCTTTTAAAATTAAGCATACAAGGCTGTACAAATTTTTTTCCAGTGCAGCTGTTAATTTTATCTAATTATTATGTTCATATTTATACAATTTTATGCTTTAAATATATTATTACATTATATTTATTAAATTATATGCCCCATGAAATAAATTAAGTATTTGCCCTTCAAGGCTTAATATTAAACTTATAGACTTTAAAAGAAACTGACTATGAGCAAATGAGTTTAATAAACACTGAGTGTGTTTCACTGACTATATATACACAAATAAAAATATTTCACATTTAATAAACAAATTTTTAAATATTAATTTCTTTTTCAACAATATAAATTTGAGCATTTCTTCTCAATGTTTGCGACGCGTTGGCGCAGTGGGTAGCACAATTGCCTCACATCAAGAAGGTCACTGGTTCGAGCCTTGGCTGGGTCAGTTGGCATTTTTGTGTGGAGTTTGCATGTTCTCCCCGTGTTTGCGTGGGTTTCCTCTGGGTTCTCTGGTTTCCCCCACAAGTCCAAAGACATGCGGTACAGGTGAATTGGATAAGCTAAAATTGACCATAGTGTATGTGTGTGATTGAGTGTGTATAGTTGTTTCCCACTGTTGGGTTGCAGCTGGAAGGGCATTCGCTGTGTAAAACATATACTGGATAAGTTGGCGGTTCATTCCGCTGTGGCGACCCAAGATTAATAAAGGGACTAAGTCGAAAAGAAAATGAATGAATGAATCTCAGTGTCAAGAAATGCTTCTAAATCATTACATTTACACACATTTCAATTTTTATATATAATTTTTATATTTATATTAAAAAAACATTTTAAGGTCAGCTATATATATATATATATATATATATATATATATATATATATATATATATAGCTGATATATATATATATATATATATATATATATATATATATATATATATATATATATATATATATATATATATATATAGATATAGCTGACCTTAATATGTTTTTTTTTTAATTAAAAATTGCTTTTAACTTGCTGAAATAAAACAAATATGACTTTCTCCAGAAGAAAAATGTTATCAGATATACTGTGAAATTGCCTTGCTCTGTTAAACATTATTTGTGAAATATTTAAAGAAGAAGAAAAAAAAATCAAAGGTGCCTAATAATTCTGAATTCAACTATATATCAACAGTGCATACAACTGTGTGTGTGTGTGTGTGTGTGTACACACACACACACATATATATATATATATATATATATATATATATATATATATATACATATATATATATATATATATATATATATATATATATATATATATATATATATATATATATATATATATATATATATATATATATATATATACAGAGTTATAAAAAATTTTCCCTTTCAATTTTACTTCAAAGACTGAAAGTACTTTATTTTTAATGTTTGTTACAGTGCTAATTGGTTTTTGCCATAGCAGATAAATGTATTTATTTACTTATTTATTTAGTTATTTATATCCTGTGGCAATAACTAATTAATATTTTAATGGTAGCCAGTACATTAAAAGTAATGTAAAAAACTTCAAACTTTAAAGGAAAATTGAAAAGGAACACCCTTTTTTTATTCTTTTGATTTCATCCACCACTGCTTTCAGTTTACATTTTAATATTCATTCAATTATTCATTCCTTCATTCATTCATTTTCTTTTTGGCTTAGTCATTTTATTTATCAGGTGGTCGCCACAGTGGAATGAACCGTCAACTTATCCAGCACATGTTTTACACAGCGGATGCCCTTCCAGCTCTGGGTACATAAATAATATATAGAATTTATTGTCTGTTTTCAAATATTCATTCAAAAGTAAATGAAATAAAAGTATTAAATACATTGAAATTGCCCTTGATGTCCAGTATAAAAATCTGTCTCCAGAAAACCAAACGTTTAAAAGTAAAGAATAAAACAAAAAAAGAGCACAACAATTCTCAACAGACTGCTCTCCATACTATACATCCTTGACCTCCCAGCAGACTTCATGACTCACTGAGCATTTTTTTTTTCTGCAGGCTCTAATGCCTTTTGAGAGATTACTTCAAAGACCTGTACTTCCTATCAGTGTCAGCCCTAAAGAGACAGCAGCTTTCCTATGAGAATCACATCAAGAACAATAACATAAAACTCACTGTTCTCACTTTCCTCTCCACAACACATGTGATATCACGACACCATCTCTTTTTATCCCAGCATTAACTGCTCTGCCCACTAAAGGCTCTGTACTTGAATTCACACAATGCTGAAATATTAATACCAGTGTCATCAAACCTGACAATAGAGACTGCCCACACAGCGTTTTCTTTAGCAGGGCTACGGGCTCATCACCGGAATATTAATGTGCAGGGCAGCAGGGTGAAGGTCTTGCGCACTGGCCCTCGGCCCCCTGCTCATTAAAGCCAGGGGAAATGGAGGATCTCTTTAAACTGCGCTGCGCTCAATGTAAACAGTGACCCCGTCTCACTGAGTACTGTAATCAGCAGAGCAGACGAAGGAGGAATACAAAGCAACAGATTCTGCTCTTTTCAGAGAAGCTCTACTGAAGCAGAACTACTTATCAAAATATGACTAAACTTTTTCTTTCTGTGACAACAAAATTGTGGATGTGCTCAGAATATTCTTATTACCATTATTTTGTATGCCTGCATATTTTACAATAGTGGTTTTCAAAGTGCAGGTTGTGGGACAATGTGGCGGGTGGGTTGCTAATTTTATTAAACTATTAAAATTACCATATTGGCAATCAAGGTGGCACAGTGGGTAGCACGATCCCCTCACAGCAAGAAGGTTGCTGGTTTGAGCCTCGGCTGGGTCAGTTGGCATTTCTGTGCGGAGTTTGCATGTTCTCCCTGTATTCGCTTCCGTTTCCTCTGGGTGCTCCAGTTTCCCCCACAATTCCAAAGACATGCAGAAATAAGGTGAACTGAATAAGCTAAATTGTCCATGTGTGGGTGTTTCCCACTGTTGGGTTGCAGCTGGAAGGGCATCCGCTATGTAAAACATATGCTGGATAAGTTGGTGGTTCATTCCGCTGTGGCGACCCCTGATTAATGAAGGGACTAAGCCGAATAGAAAATAGTAGTTAAATTAGGAATGCAACAATACAGTTAGCCTACGGTTCAATACATAACTTGTTTTTGGTTCGGTTCTGATGGCTTGACACATAAGTGTGTTTTTTTTTTTGTTATTCTATGCTTAGGCAATAGGAACAGTAAGAGGTTAAGGAGAAAAAATACAAATGATCTATTGCAATACTCCTTTATTTTACTTAAAAGCCAAGAAAACACTAGTTCCCCAAACGAGCGCTTGTACGACTTTCATACAGGGGACGGGTTTGGAGTACAGCACTTTTCATTTCCCAATCTGACATGTAGTGAACAGTTTAGGCTGATTTATACTATACAACGTCAAGCGCAGGCGTATGCTCCGGCGCAGCCTGCATGTTGACCCATAGCCCTCACCGTGGCCGTTGCTGCACTGATGCCCATCCCTAAAAACAAATTTACCTACATGTTGCAACGATGCATAGAGCAAGCTCTGTGATTGGTCGGCTTGGTAGCGCTAATGAGTGTGGGCAGGACTGAGAGCCACATGAACCCGTTAGAGTGAGTGTACACAAATAACAAGTTCCATGAAGGAGCTCCAGATGGAAAGTTTTGTTTTGTGTTTACCTTATGATTAAAGTTGTTGCATGTTCCCTAGTTCCCGCCTGAAAATGAGCAAGTTTAAGCCACTTCTACAATACCCAGATAGCATACGAATGTGGGCCACTTCAGGCAGTTATGTGGCACTGGTGGTCTTTCCTCAGCCAAGACTGTAAGCCTGAAGTGGTCCACCTGTAAAATGCCAAAGGGGGACCAAAGATTAAAATTCATATATGGGCCATTTAAGGCAAAGATTTGGCACTTATGACGAAATGTAATCTGAATGTGAGCCTAATGTGGCCCATGTGGAAAATGATCAATTTGGCCCAAGTAATGGAGGAAAATGTGGGCCACAGTTGGCTAAAATGTGGCATAGTCATTTAAGGGTAATCTGGGTCTAAACCTGAAGTGGCTCACACTTGTAAGTGCAAATGTGGCCCAGTTATCTTAGGACATATGTGTGTCACTATTTTCAAATATTTGGCAGAGTAAGCTCTGGCTATAGCGGCTTTGAGCCTAATGTGGCCCAGAGAAATTGTGGCAAATGTGGCCCAGTTATTTTAAAACATTTGTGGGCCACTTTTGGCAAATATTCAGCACAGTAAACTCTGGCTAATGCAGCCGTTAGCCTATAGCCTATAGCCCAGAGAAGATATGGCAAATGTGGCCCAGTTTTCTTAAAACATATGTGGACCCATAGACTAAAGTCACCATCATGGACAAAAGTGTTTGCTTTTGTTGGTCTCATAGCCCTGAACCTCTTATTATACATTTTATTTTGGGCTGCGGTAACTTTGAAGAACTTTGCTTAAAAAGTTTATTCATTACAGAAAAATAAGCCAAGTAAAAAAAAAAAATAAATAATTTTAAAAAAAGCACAAAGGCACAACCTGTGATGAAATAATATATATCACTGATGTTAACCAATGTTTAATCCATTATTAAAAGTAACGTAATAACATGCTTGCACATGCTACAGAATTATGAAGGTTTATAAGGTTTATAAGCTAAAAAAACTATACTATAGAGACATCAATAATCAGCGTATGAACCTCAACAAGTTGACAATAAACAAAATGAACAAAACTCACAAACATAAACAGCAGAATCAAAAGCAAATAATGAAAACTGGAGCATAAATAAGCTATACAATGTATTCATACTGCAATGCATGCTGGGAAATTTGTATTTTGCCACACTCAGCAAGTGTAAGTGGTAGGCCAGATCTGGGCCAGAATAAAAGCAAACTGTGACCCAGAATAGGGTCAGTAATGATTCATTTAGTTGAATTCTGGCTGATATGTGATATTGCTAGGGCTTAATTGTGGCCCGGATTTGGCAAACAGTAGCGAACCGCCCAAGTGCCATCATTCCATGTGATATGTGGGCCAGGAGAAAGTGCCTGGTGTGGGCCAGATTTGAGCCACATGAATTTTGCTAGCTGGTTAAGGTAGCATTCAGAAAAAAAACAAAGCACCTGCAAAGAAACTTGACACAGAGGAACATAAAACCTGCTGTCAGATAACATTTTGGAAGTGTAATTACAGAGCAACACAAGCAGTACACAGAAGTATAAATGCACAGCTACGCGCAAAGCATGCGCCATGGGCCACGGCAATCACTCAACGCAAGTATGAACCAGGCTTTACAGTGAGGTAACTCCTGGTTGCCCGCGAGGTAACCATTTGTGGTCAGAGCAAGGCTCTGTGCGTTAGCCAATTCGTGCACAATATTTTTGCGTGTCTTTTCGGAATTATCTTGGTGCTGAAAAAAGTGCGAGACGGTAGCCTGTAACACAGATTGAGTGCTTTTATAAGACACATCCCCAATCACAAAAAATAGCTGCAAATCTTTAGCAATGAACACCCGCAGTGCCTTTGTTATTTCGCTGAACCAGTTGGGTATGTTTGCTGGAAGGATTCAGTAAGGGATTTTTTTTTTTTTTTTTTTTTTTGAAGGTTTTAACCTGCAAATTCTGGATTTACAAATCAGCTGCACACATAAAAGTTGTTATTTATGTAGTGTGTTCCAGTAAAGAATCTCCCACTTATCATTTATTTTATCTTTGAGCTTATCTCTTTCCAGAGTTCTTGAGTTAACTGAGTATTTCTATTATAAAAAATCTTCTCGATGGTTCACTACAAGATCTTCCTGATGACATGGCTGAAAATGTTGCAAGTACAGTTTATCTGCTCTCAGTTTGTCTCTATAGTGGTTGATTAGTTAATTTCCTTCATCCTCTTGCTGTTTTCATTCTGTTTCTTATATTCTCATCTGTGTCTTTCTGTCAGGATGTCTGAATGATCCACAAGAGAACACAGAGAATTTTCAGTTCTCATTATTTTTTCAGCTACGCTTATGGATAGTTTTTGCTCTTGCTCGTGCTCATTATTTGGCTGTGCATACAGTCCTTTAAGGCTATAGGTAGGGCCAGACGGAATCTGCAGACTTTTTTTGCTATTTCTTTGCAGAATTTTGTAAAAAATCTGCAGATTTTTGCAGAATTATTTTGGTAGTATCATAACTGAAACCTTAATATATGAAATAAAATGTAATATCTTTTTAACTTTTGGGCTGCGGCTGAAAGGGCATCCGCTGCGTAATATATGTGCTGGATAAGTTGGCGGTTCATTCCGCTGTGGCAACCCCAGATTAATGAAGGGACTAAACCGAAAAGAAAATGAATGAATGAATTACTGTAATTAATTTAAAAACTAAATAAATATAAATTAACACACATATACACAAGTAAATAAACAGAATCAATGTTGGGCTAAAAATCCGCAAAAGTCTGCGCGTGCAAATTCTGTGTGGGCCTAACAAATATACCATGTCTAAGATAAATTATGAATATTTCTGGAAAATGTATCTCAACCATTGTGACTACAAACTTCTAAATAATATATAAGATGTTTCTGAAAGAAGTTTTTTTAAGGGTGAATTTCATGTACAATTAAATGCACCTATTTAGAAAAATTAATTTAGAAAAACAGTGTTCTTTATTAATACATTGTAATGTGATTTATTCTTGTCATGGCAGTGAAAATTCCAGCTAGTCTCTGACTGGGCTTCATGATTATATAAGTTATTTATCCTGAGCTGAGGTGCATTCGGCAAATTGAAATATATAAATAGACTAAATTGTTCTGTTTTTGAGATATTTTTATTAAATAGTAAATAAAAAGATCACTGAAGCATGTTTCATAAGAACATGTGACGTCTGTTTTCTACTTCAAAAGGTCATGTTTAATTCAGTGTTACATTATCATAATTATTAATGAAGCCTGCAAGCGGTTTCCGGGAACATAAAAACTCTTGGTTTCTGTCAGGCTGCTCTGTTTGAAAGTGAATAAAATAAGATATCAAGTAAAGAAATGCAAATGGATTTGAGCCTGAGGATTTTTTTGAGAACCATGATGATTTTATGTAGCTAGATTTCTTAAGGAACATTTATGTAAATTTCAAATATCTTGTGTTTTTATGTATTTTATTGTGTTCTTCTATTTTATTTTGTTCATATGTTTATTATATTGAAGTTATAGGTCAATGGTTGCGTCAGAATCAGCAGGTTAGCGCAGAAGCTCCATTGAATATACTGGGGTAAAATAAATGCTCATATTATAAAGACATGGCGGGGGAAAATGCAGTGCTTCTTGTACAATCTGAGACCTACTTTATATCGGATATCACTGGGATCGCTGATTTTTAAAGAAAACAGTCCTTAAACATGCTGGTTTTTGCATTGGCATACTGGAAGCGCTTAACCCAGGTTACTGGCAAATTAAAAGTCCCATTGGCATGCTTGGGCATATACCCTAATCTGGATTTACAGATAAGTTGCACACATATATAGGTTAATATTTATGAACTGCATTTGCAGTAAAGAATCTTCCTCTTATCATTTTTTCTTATCATTGAGCTTATTTCCCTCTAAAGTTAAGGAGTTGACTATTTCTATTATTAAAATGATGATGATTTATTAAAAGATCTTCCTGAAGACATTGCTGAAAATGTTGTGACTTCAAGTACAGTTTATTTGCTCTCAGTTTGTCTCTTAACCGGTTGATTAGTTAATTTCCCTCATCCTCTTGCTGTTTCAAGAATAGCTTCACTATTTCTTCTAATGTCTTTCTGTCAGGATGTTTGAATGATCCACAGGAGAACACAGAGAATTTTCAGTTCGAGTTATTTGTTTTCAGTGATGTTTATGGATAGCTTTTGCTCTTCCTAGTCTGATAAATAGTCTGAACTGCTGAAATGATTTTAAGATTTATAACTTACCTTCCCATTTAATAGTCAGAAAAGATAACCTCAAATTCTAGCATTAAAGTATAGAATTAAGGTGGTCAAGCTGAGAAAAGTGGCACTCGCTCTCTATGCTTTCCCCTGACTTTTGTCAGTGACGGTGCTGCGCTCATCAGTTCCCACATTCGTCAGAGGTTAAGCCCCAAATTGACTCAGCTAATAAAAAGATTCAACTTCAGTCATGCTCATGTTGTGAAAACTCAAATCAAATCAAAATGTCTACTGATGATTATGTTAGACTTTTGTTTCCAATAGACTATTATTAATCTGAAGTAGAGTGTACGTAGTTTTATGTTAGGAAATACAGTCTTGAATTTACAAACAGTCAGCAAGTACCGGAGAACAGATCTAACACATTTGATCAAATTTTCAGTCACACTCATGTAAAAGTAATTTTCAACTCGTTTAGTTTTGCATTCATTCATTTTTGTTTTCAGTCGTGACAAAAAGCACAATAATTTTTTTACAACACATTTTTAAACATAATACTTTAACTCATTTCTAATAACATTGTCTTTCCAATGCTGACAGTAAGTGCATAATATTTTACTTCTTATTTTGCAAGATACGACAAAGGTGGCCCAGTAAATTATAAGTAGTTGTTTTCAGATTAAAGTGTAATTCAAACACTTAATTAGGTTATGTTAACTAGGAAAGTTTAAATAATTAGTCTGTAAATATTGTATAACTGGTTTGTTGTATAGACAATCAAGCAATAAAAAATATTTATTAAGGAGGCTAATAATACTGACCTTAAAACTGTTTTATAAAAAAATTAAAATTGCCTTTATTCAGGACAAACTATAAGAAATAAGAAGAATTGTTTTTGTTTTATAGGAAATACTGTGAAAATGTCCTTGGTTTGTTAAAGATTATTTTATCTTATTTTAACATTATTTTAAATAATGAGAGGGCAACAGAAATGGACTTCAACTGTATCTGCTAAAGTTTACAGGTGCAAACATGTGCTTTGATGTATTTAAATGTTGTGTTATTAGACAATACAAAGTTACCTGTCAAATAAATGAACATGGAAGATTATTTTAAGTTCTTTAATTATCTTGTTTATAAAGACTGCAGAGTGATGCATAAAAAAAGGCTTTGAATAATTGTTTAAGTAGTTTGTGATGTATGTTAAAGTGTGCCCCATAGAAGTGGCCCGCCCCTGCACGGCCCCCCTCAGTTATTCTTGTCTAGAACCGCCACTGAATACTGCACACCGAATGAAAACAAACTCCACATTTTATTATGCTGGTGTCTGTGGTCCTTCACTGACTTGGTAGGTGCAGAGAATAGTGTAAAACAGTTGTGTGTGTATGAAATATCCTGTTGCAAAACGCAGTGAAAATCCTACACGATAGTAATAGTTTGATTAAGGTGTTTACATGTGTGTATTGCACTTCAATAATGCGACCAAAATTGGCATACTCCACATGTCTTAATTCAATTTCTGTTTAGTTGGATTATGACTTCTGGCAGCTGGGGTGCTGGAAAAAAAACTTAAAATAACGGCTTTAAAATTACAGAAATTTACCATAACATAATGGTCTTAAAATTACAGAGATTTACCGTAATTAAAAAAATTACAGGACATTTCTGTAATATAACATCCGTTATTTTTACCTTTTTTTTTTCCCCCAGCAGCTCGAGAGCTGAATTTTTTTTTAAAATAACGGATGTTATATTACAGACATTTCCAGTAATTTAAAAATTCTTCTTGAGCTTATAATATTTCATACGGAACTATACATAAATATTGAGAAAAGTTACATAAAATGATACATTTCGAACAGTGCTATAACTCAAATAATCAGTCATAAATGCAAAACAGTGTTTTAATAATTTATTCATCAAAAATGAGCACGACCGCAACAAAAATCAAATAGAAAAATTTGTCCATAGATAAAATTAGACTATAGTATGAAGTAAGGACTGGGGTTTTAATGGAATTTGATACCACACACCGAAAGAAAGAAAAAACCTCTGCATTTTGCAATGTGTGTCTGTGGTCCTTTGCTGACTCGGTATAGGTGCAGAGAATAGTGTCAAACAGTTGTGTGTGTATAGACTATCCTATCGCAAAATGCAGCAATAATCTTACACGATGGTAAGAGTTTGATTAAGGTGTTTACATGTGTGCACTTAATGCGGCCAAAATAGGCGTACTCCACATGTCTTAATTCAATTTTGTTTACTTGGATTATGACTTCTGGCAGCTAGGGTGCCAAAAAAAAAAAAACACAAAATAACTGCTGTAAAATTATGTAAATTTAACTTTTTTTCCGGCACTCTAGCTATTAAAAAAAAAAAGAGTAAAATAAAGGATGTTAAATTATAGAAATTTCCTGTAATTCAAAAATTTTTTTTTTTTGCTGTAACTTTACAGCAAATTTTTTGTATTTCGTAAGCTTATAGTATTTCATATGGAACTGTACATAAATATTGTGAAAAATAACAAAATCTCATTTTGAACAGTGCAAAACAGTTTTAATATTTTATTCATCAACAATGAGCATGCCTGCAACAAAATTCAAATAGAAAAATGTGTCCAAAAGATAAAATTGTCCCAGTGTTTTTATGAAACATGAATGAAAAAAAAATAAAAATAACTCAACTTTTGCGATATGTGTCTGTGGTCCTTTGCTGACTCTAGAGGTGCAGAGAATAGTGTCAAACAGCTTTGTGTGTATAGAATATCCTGTCTCAAAATGCTGCAAATATTCCTACATCACGGTATAAGTTTAAATGTCTACATGTCTGTACTGCACTTCAGTAATGTGACTAAAATCTGCATACTCCACGTCTGAATTCGATTTCTGTTTAGTTCAATTATGACCTTAGTCGGATTAAGGTAATCAAAAATGGCTGTTTACATGGTAGACTCTTAAAGGGCCATGAAATCCCCTTGTATCAGCAGGGTTTTTTCACACTTCTACTTTGGAAAAAGTCAGGAAAGTGGGCGTGTTCAGCTTTGTTTAGGGGGGAGTGTCGGAGGAGCAATAGTGGGATGGTCTGTAAAACATTTGCATAAAAATGGGAGTGTCGATTTGGGCACTCGCTGATTTTGAGAGTCAACACACACACACACACACACACACACACACACACACACACACACACACACACACACACACACACACACACACACACACACACACACACACACACACACACATTACCACACACATTACCACACGGCGAATAAGAGAAAAAAAACTCCACATTTCTCTGTAATTCAGATGCACTCGGCAGGTAGTGTCAGAAAGCCGTGTGTGTTATTCCTGTCACAAAATGCAGTGAAAATCCTCCACGACGGTAAGTTTGATTGTGGTGCTAACATGGTTACACTCGGTGTACAATCAACAGCAACTAGAGCCGCATCTTTATTAAGAGGAAAGCAGCAAATCCGGATCTCACCATTTCTAGATGAGAAAAGCTCTCGGGTAAACAATGTTCCTTAAACACGTATTGTTGTCGAGCGTTGCGTGCACTGTAATCCACACGTGAGTCCAGCTGCGCTCTCATAGAGAGAAAATGAAAACAAAACCTTCACTGCAGCAAACTATAAAAGCAACACTGCACGCTTGTTTTGGCAACACAACATGGCGTCTCTCTGCCGTCTGAACACTGAAACATTAATTTAATATTAATGAAGTTGCACAATAGAGCACGCTGATTGGTTTGAACCAAGTCTTACTCATGCATTAATGCAGCACACTCAGAGACGTAATAAGGCACTCCCAGGTACAGACGTCCAGTCTACACATAGGAATACATGCTAAGATTTCATGGCTGTGACGCAGCTTCAAAAATTAAAACCGGAAGTACAAATTTGCTCAAAATAACACGAAAACAACCAATTTTCACTTTTTAGTGAAATATGTGTGTACTTATAGTGTTTTTAGCAGTATAGGACACATATACGACTGTCAACAGCTCAAAAAATGTGTTTTGGTATTTCATGACTCTTTAATCAGAGTATTGTCGTTATCGCATTAAATTCGGAGTATTGGAGTTCATGTAAACGTACTCACTGTAGTTTTAAACAGTCCTGAACTTTCAAACCAAGTAGTAATTTTTTTTTGTTGGCACAATGACTTGTACTGAACTCAAGTGCGAGCACAGCACACTATAATAATAAAAACATAATACAGCGAAGGGTCCATTTCCTTTATGGCTGTATTGGCTTAATTTAGTTGGAGAAAGCTTGTAAATATTGACAGATGCTTACAGTGTCGCAGCTGCTTGTCTTCACACTGCTTCTGATGCAGCTAATACACACTTGTGTTTGCCTCTGTGATGTGAATCTATTCCGACACACGGCAAAATCACCCAGCGCCCTTCTGTCACAATGAGCAATGGCTGCACACATCCGAACAAGCCTTAAACCATGTTGCGAGCAGAGGAAAAAACAACACCTTTAACTCAAACCCACCTGCGCCTGTGATCTCCCAACATCAGCGTCATCAATCTGTCGCTGCACCACTTCTGCTAACATGTTTTCCCACAAACACACAGAATGTCTTTAATGATGGTCCGAAACTAAATTGCCAATTAAAAAAAGCAAAAGCTGATGGGAATATGAATTAGTGTAATTATGTGTAATTGTCTCTGTGTAAGTGAGGTCTGGTGTAATTTTTAAATGACCCTGAACGGAGAAGCATGCCGCTCTGACGTGCTGTAGCACTTAGCTTTCCAGTGTTAATGCATCCGTTACATCATGATGTGAACGCTTTGGCTTCATAATGGGTGTGATTACCTGGATCCGGGATTTAAAGAAAGCAGCTAAGTCTATTATTCTTATTTTTCATGTTGGAAGAGAGCACAATAAAAGCCAGCGAAAAGGTGTATCTAAAATAAAAACGGCGCATTGACGCCTATTAATCTCTCTGTATTTCATGAATCTCACAGATGTCAAGTCGACTGTAACTTTATTGCAAACATTAATCATTTATTGAAGAAAAAAACAAAAAAAAAACACCAGGTCTGCTTTTACAGGTCTACTGATGGATGGGCAGGGTAAATGTTTTCAAAGCACTGGCTACATTTACATGCAACCCAATAATCTATCATTGGCTCAATTGACTAAGAAAAAGCCTTCAGGTAAACATTTATTGATCTAAGCTCAATGTAAATTAAATTTAGTGGTGATTGGAAGGGGTGTGCTTATTTTCTCAATAACATTCAAAAACATTTTGTATTTATATAAATAAAACTGTCCTGGTCGAACAGTTGGAATGTTGTAAACCTATTACCACTGACTTTCATATTTTTTCATACAACCCCAAATCAAAAAGTTGGGACAGTATGGAAAACATGAATAAAAAATAAATAAAGTTGGTAACACTTTATAGTAACTACACACTATAAATCATTTATAAAGCATTAGCAAATAGTGAATTCATTATCCGTTAAGCATTACCTCTACATTAATAAACGTTAGTAAGCAGTTTATAACTGCAGCTACAAATGCTGTATTCTTGACTTATAACCACATTTAAAATGTGCTTAATAATTGTATTTTCATACTTAGTAAATGATTAATTTTTCATTACTAAATTAAGTATTGCATTATCTACAAACCAGTTGTATTTAAGAGTGGTTGAGGGTTTTTAGGATCATTCAGAATGAGTTAGTAAATGATTAATAAACTATTAAAATCAACGTTTATATGTCTTATTATTCAGGCATATACTAATAGTCAACTAATATGTTAATAAATGCTTTATTAACTCAACTTCATGCAGTTTTGTGACCTAATCTAAAGTGAGGACTATTCATGCTTTATAAATCCCTTATAAATGACAAATAAGGCTCATAATCAAATGAACTATAATCTTTGCAATCTTTTCTAAAATGTAAAATTACTGTAAAGTTTAAACATTGCTGAATAACAGGAGTGTCAAAATACAACAAAACTGGATAAAACAACAATATAATAATTAAACAATGTAATAAAATGTAATGTTTAAACTCTACAGTGATTTTATTTTAGATCAAGTTGCAAAGATTTATTTTTTATTTGAAGTACAGTTTCATTTGTGTATCTTTAATTGAATAGGAATGAATAATGTAATTTTTCCTGTTTAGAATTTAACTGAGCCTTTATTTGTCATTTATAAAGGATTTATAAAGCATGAATAGTCCTCACTTTAGATTAGGTCACAAAACTGCATGAAGTTGAGTTAATAAAGCATTTATTAACATATTAGTTGACTATTAGTATATGCCTGAATCATAAGACATATAAACGTTGATTTTAATAGTTTATTAATCATTTACTAACTCATTCTGAATGATCCTAAAAACCCTCAACTACTCTTAAATACAACTGGTTTGTAGATAATGCAATACTTAATTTAGTAATGAAAAATTAATCATTTACTAAGTATAAAAATACAATTATTAAGCACATTTTAAATGTGGTTATAAGTCAAGAATACAGCATTTGTAGCTGCAGTTATAAACTGCTTACTAACGTTTATTAATGTAGAGGTAATGCTTAACGGATAATGAATTCACTATTTGCTAATGCTTAATAAATGATTTATAGTGTGTAGTTATTATAAAGTGTTACCATTCATTTACCACTTTGTAATGTTGCCATTCCTTTTCACAACACTTAAAAAGACGTTTAGGGACTGAAGACACCGAGTGATAAAGTGTTTCAGGTGTCATTTTGTTTTTATCGTCTGCAACATGGGTCTTTATTGTCGAATTTTACTCTTTAAAATGCGCTACACATTCTCTGTTGGTGACATACCACAAAGTGACAATGTTACAGACAACAACCTCTTACTATATAAGCTGTGTTTACCTTAAATTAGCAGATCTGCTCCGCTATATCGCCATAGTAGAACTATCGTTCCGTCCACCATGAATTCACAAATATCTTATCTGATCTTTCTCTACTTCGAAATGCACATGCAAAGGCAAATGACCTTGTAGTAACCAGCAGTATGAATGCCATATTTGCTAGCACACTAAATACTGTGGCACCCATCATAATAGTCATACTCGCCCTCTCAAAACAGCAACCCGTGCCCTGGAACATAAATTGAAAAAAAAAAAAACATTTAGATGTCTTTAGAATTGCGTTCAAAGATAGTCAGGAGAGCTCTAAAATCTGCCAGGGCTAAGCACCTCTGCAAACTGTTATAAAATAATCATACAATCCTAGATTTTTCTTTAACAACATTGTTAAATTAACAAATAATCTGTCAACTTTGGAACAACCGCAAATTTGTAGTGATGATTTCATTAATTTTTTCAGTGATAACACAGAAGGCTTTAGATAAAAATAGAAGACGTTAAACTTTCTGCACCGCCTTATACATCAGATCCAGTAAACATTCCACTGAATCAAAATAACCTACAGTGCTTCAAAATCATAGAACAGAAAGAGCTAGAGAAAGTTATAAATAGCTCTAAACCAGCTATGTGTATGTTGGACCCAATTCCAACAAAATTACTGAAGGAATTGCTACCTGCTGTAGGAGAACCTCTTCTTAATGTTATCAACTCTTCTTTATCTTTAGGCCATGTTCCAAACTCTTACAAGCTAGCTGTTATTAAGCCTATTATTAAGAAACTGCAAATGGACCCCAGCAACTTAGCTAACTATAGGCCTATTTCAAATCTTCCATTTATGTCTAAAATACTAGAAAAAGTTTTTTCTGCCCAATTATGCTCCTTTCTGCAGACGAACAATGTTTTTGGTGTTTCAGTCAGGTTTCAGGGCTCATCACAGCACAGAAACCGCATTAGTGAAAATAACCAATGATGTACTCTTAGCTGCTGAGCAAGGGTGCTATTAGTTTTACTGGATCTTAGTATGGCATTTGACACCATCGACCACAGTATCCTCATAAATCGCTTAAAGTCTACAGGTGCCCAGGGACAGGCTCTACAATGGTTTAAGTCATACTTAGCTGACCGTTACCAGTTTGTGAATATTAATGGACAGCCTTCACAAGTCAGCCCAGTAAAGTATGGGGTGCCTCAAGGATCAGTTTTAGGCCCTTTGCTGTCTACAATATACGTGCTACCCCTGGGATCCATCTCAGATGCAGAAAAGCTAGTCCATGCTTTTATGACTTCTAGGCTGAATAACTGTTATGATCTGTTTGCTGGCTACCCAGCATCCTCTATTAACAAACTTCAGCTAGTACAAAATGCAGCAGCCAGAGTTCTGACCAGGTTAAGAAAATATGATCATATCAGCCCAATTTTATCACCCTCACACTGGCTGCCTGTTAATTGAATTTAAAATATTGCTTCTTACCTATAAAGCTCTAAATAATCTAGCTCCTGTTTATCTAACCAACCTTCTGTCTTGCTACAATCCAACTCACTCTTTAAGATCTCAAAACTCAGGGCTTCTGGTAGTACCTAGAATAGCAAAGCCGAGTAAAGGAGGTTGAGCCGTTTCACTTATGGCTCCTAAACTCTGGAATAGCCTTCCTGATAACGTCAGAGGCTCAGACACACTCTCATAGTTCAAAACTAAATTAAAGAGCTATCTTTTTAGTAAAGCATACACAGTGCATCACTTAGCGGTATGATAAATGAATGTGCTCTACACAGGTGTCAGCATCTTGTTTTTATACAATATGAACAGCAGCTACTCTAATTATTCTCTTTATTCTCTATTTCCACCAGGGTATACTCACCCCGAGGCTCTCAGACTATGCAGCGCCACTGATTCGATCCAAGACCAGCGACGAGATGATCCTAAGGTTTCCATAATCCTGGACTAGGCCGTATCCTGAGCAGCTGCTGTGGTGGTCATGGAGGAGTGGAGAGCATGAGACTGATTCCTGTGGCGCTCCAGGGACAGACGAGTCTTTGCTGAGGCCCAGCGTTCTCCTAGACTGCAGCTCTGCACAAGACGTTTGGCCTCGGTCGTGCACAACTGAGCCTGGTTTCTCTCTGGGGTTTTTTAATTCTTAACTTTTGCCAGTTGGTGAAGTTTTTTTCCTCTCCGCTCTTGCCACTGGCTTGCATGGTTCAGGATCTGTAGAGCTGCGCATCGATGGATTGCTCTTCAGAATTTGGACTCTCAGTGGTGATTATCAACCACACTGAACTGAGCTAAACTGAACTGAACTTAAACTCTGAAAACTGGACTGACACTGTTTCAATTTACTATGATCTTCCATGTGAAGCTGCTTTGACAATCTAAATTGTACAAGCGCTATAGAAATAAAGGTGAATTGAATTGAATACACGCGTTCCATACTGGGGTTGTTCAATGTATGTTGATGATTACAGGTTTCCAATAATCTTATATATCTTTGTATTCAACAGAATAATAATTAAAAAAAAAAAAAAAAAAAAAAATTGGTTAACAACAAGAATGGGTATGCAATGACAGAATTTTAATTTTTGGGTGAACTATCCCTTTAAATGTATTTACACATACTGTATACATCTAAAAAGGAAAGGAAAAGAAAATCTCCTCTTACTGCTCTGGGAGGGAGAATCTGTATGCCCAAATCTTAAAGGGTTTACCCTCATATTTTTGAACTTTGGTTTGGAGCGAGACTTAAGTATCGGGGCCATGATTGTTTTTACTCTGTCTGAAGTGCCCTTCAGAGGTTGATGCTTGCCATTTGAATGAATCCATCCATTCGTTTCCCTGTTTCTTGGGGACTCCCCAACAGTGCACAATGTCTCATTTGTCTAACCCATTTATTAATTTCAGGCATTTCATATTCCTGGACTCTCGGCCAATAAGCTGATGCATTTAATAGGCTGTTTAATTAGAAAGAGTGTGAAAATGGGTTGTTGCTTTGCCTCCGAGAACAAGTTTGGGAAACAGCTTCAGCTTATTATAAATTTTTATCTAGTTGTCTGATAAACCTTGGTATTGTTTATTATGACTTTTGTTGCCTAATTATTTGGTTCATTTTTCTTAAAGCTGGACAGGGTCATTTCAGCAATATTTATTGTCAAATACTATCACTGTTTAAGTAAATATCATTTGATGCAAAGCCATTATTTATTTACGATAGGCATATATTTATCTATGCGCTCACACAGTATACACTCGAATCATATCACTGTGTACATGTGAAATTAACTTATAAGAACTGTACATCGTCTTTTTCAGAAGAAAAAAAAAAAAAGAATTGCCAGTCAAAATAAAAATGAATCGCCTCTTTCCTGCGGTCTGTGTGGGTCCTAAACCCCAGTATATTGATGGGGACTCTATTCTGCTCAGTGAGTGACCTCTTTCAGATGAGACATTAAACTAAGGTCCTGACTCGCTGTGGTTGATAAAAATCCCATGATGTTCTACGAAAAAAGTAGGGGTTTAATCCCAGTATCCTATTCAAATTTGCCCACTGGCCTCTGTCCATAATGGCTTCCTAACCATCCCCATATAATTGGTTTCATTACTCAGTCTCCTCTCCACCAATTAGCTGGTGTGTGGTCTGGTGCAATATGGCTGCCGACGTGTCTTCCAGGTAAATGCTGCACACTGGTGGTGGATGAGGAGATTCCCCCCAAAATGTGTAAAGCGCTTTGAGTGTTTAGAATAGCACTACATAAATGCAAGTAATTATTATTATTATTATTATTATTATTATTGTTATAAGTAACTACAGTGATTTCTAAAAGTTAAAAACAGTGTAATTAATTTAATGCTTCTTATGTTCCATAATTCTTCAGGACAGACACACACAATGACACACAGTAAGATAAAAACGGTAACATTTACAGTATAATAACTAGTGTTATTCAAGTCAAGAATATGAACATCCCTGAATCAGTCTAAATTCATAGTTATTTTATTGAGTAAATCAGGTAGAAATAGCTCTTTGAAAGAACAATTGCAGGTGCAATAAATATAAATGCATTTCTCTGATATTTCATAATGTTTCATAAAGTTTTACAGAGTTGTAGGGCTTTGATCTGCGCTATCACAATTGAAATGGAAGATATCAGTAGCTCTAGTTGAAAGTGTGATCAATAAAAGCAGAGTGTGAAATAACACTTTAAAATAATTTATTTCCAAAAACATCTACATTGATTGACAGATTAACATGATAGCTATATAAAATATGTACATGAAGCACCACTTGCCGAAATGGCAGAATTGCCCATCTAAAAAGCACTACAGAATGACGCAAAACAGAAGAACGAAGACAACATAACAGCCTTCAGGAGGAAGAAGCTTTATATTCTGGACTGTGCAGCTCACGGATACATTACTGGTGCTTGTGTGCAGATTGAGGCAGATTAAAGTTGGTCAGCGACACCTCACATTACGAAAGGCGGCAGCTGGACTGTTTGGAAACTCCTCCCTGTGGATTGAAAAAAAAAAAGACACTATTAGAGGTCAAGTACTTACTCGCTATAGAAGCATAATTTAATGATTAAATAAATAATAATTAATTGAGCCTCAGTGAGAGTAAAAATGCACATCTTTCCTTTAGTGTCCAGAATTTTTTTTCTTTAATTTAATTTGTGACATGATTACCAAATATTTCATACAGCCTAAAACAAATCTGAAAATTTTAAATAGAGATGCTCTAAAATTTCAGCAGCGTGAAAATATTGAGCAGAAAATACATTTACATAAGGACATATACAGTTCGAAAGGGTGTTAAATTAGAGTTTATCTGAATGAGAAATGTATTTTCAATCACACAATGTGGTCAGGTTGGCCCTCACAGATCTGTCTTATTTAATGTTCTAGTTTGATAACTATGCAATAACACTTCTAAAACGCTAGTTGGCAGTAAGCTTGTCATGTTCATCTGTGTCGAGTTTCTTCACTATTGTTTTGTTTTTTCTGAACGCCTTCCTTAATGTTGCTCAAAACTCACTCATTTTGAGGCTGGAATCGGCGGACGTGCAACAACTTTAATCATAAGGTAAATACAAAACAACGGTCTCCATTAAGAGCTCCTTTACGGGACTCCCCACTTGTACACACGCTCCATCAGGGTCGCACGGCCCTCACCTCCACTCACACTCATCAGCACTACCAAACCGACCAATCATAGGGCTTGCACTATGCGGCGTTGCAACATGTAGTTACATTTTTTGAAAGTTCCGCGTTAGCGTCGCCGATGGCCACAGCGAATGTTATGAGACCATGCCATGGCATACATGTGCACTTGGCGCAGAAGTATAAATCAGCCTTTAGACCGCTGCTCCCTCTAGCCACGTTGGCTTGCTGAAAATACTTTATAAATTGCCAGTGATGGCTCATCAATAAAGATTACAATGTTAGTTTATGACCATGAAAATAACTGCCCGCGCGAGCAAAAGAAAGCAGGTGAATAACGAATAAGAGCAAACGCCCACGGTGAGACACAGGCGATCCTTCTTCACTAATGAGGGCTTAATGTTTTAAAAGCTTGCTGCGTCCCCGTTTTCTTGTGAGAACCAACCGTGCATGGAAACGCAACTGGTGCGATTGGTTATCTTTGAAATAGACTGAAAAAAATGCAATGCTCGTGCACCCAGTCGTGCTACTTTCGATAGCTCAAAAATCTTTGATTCTTTGCCGCTTTCGCTTTAACCATTCTTTGAACTGATTATTAATGGACCTAACATTAACCGTGTGCACGCGATCATCCTTTCATTATGGCACATGGATTGATTCTCACCTGCTTTCTATTGCGTATGTTTATTTTTGTTAATAATTAAGTTATCACCCTTTACAACAACATTGCTTTAATAGGAGATTTATGCATAGTTAACTGGTGATCTGGGACCTTAAGCCAGGACAGACTACTGTATATAGTTTGATACATGAAAATATATAGTTTTTAAATTAAAATTGTTTTTTTTTTTTTTACTTTTTGTTAAATAAAATTTTATGCATACATGTATATTTTACTTGTTTTTACACATTATTTGACAAGGAAATCTGGTGTGGCCAGAGGAAAAAAAAAGGTAAATCCTTAGTGTTGAGCCCTGAAAAGTCATGTGAAATAAAACTAATTTCAATACGACACTCTGAAACCACAGCCCATTTTCTCATGCTCATTGAGCAAGCTCATACACAACATACAAAATAGTAAATGAACGATGAGGCATGTGGACATGATACACAATTTAAATCAAGTAATTTTAGCATGCCAAAGTCAAATTTATTCATCTAAAATTTTCCCAACAACAAAATTGTGGCTAGCAAAAATGGCAAGTGGCTGGTCACATTGGAAAACAGTGGCTATGTTTCCATCCAGAAATGTGAATAAACTTTATGCACAAAACTGCATTATCGCATAAAAGATGTGCGAATAAAGCAGCGTTTCATTCAAATGTGTTAAAGCAAACAAAATAGTCACTCCCTTATTATCTGGCACCAAATATCAACAGTAAAAACAGAATTTGCTGTGATAAGAGAAGCCGTGTGAAACTTTTCTTCATTTAATAAATGACTTGCGCCTCAGAAGACAATCCTGACATGCAGTAAATGCGGTGTTTGAAGGTGTGAGAAACGGAGCACAGACGCTCTTGATTCTGGAGGTAATTAATAATATAATAACACTAATACTGAAAGGGTTAAGGCATTTTAGAATGACCAAAAAAACATTTCAGATGTTTTTCAATGTGCTCAGTCTGCTGGTTTGTCCATTTACACACAATTTTATAATCACATGATCTTTTATAACAAAATCACATGACCTTTTTTTAATGAGCATACTAGAATTTGTTTGGTAAACGTGTTTTCATTGTAGTTCATGCGCATCTTTTCTTATCGAATAGAAGTTTATTCTACTCAGTTATGTGCATGTGTTATTTATGCACGCTTTCAAAATTATGCGCATCTTGGCAATCCATCAACTGTTTTTTATGTGGCGCATAAACACAGTAGAGCAGTGGGTAGCACGTTCGCCTCACAGCAAGAAGGTCGCTGGGTAGCAGGTTCGAACTTCGGCTCAGTTGGCGTTTCTGTGTGGAGTTTACTTGTTCTCCTTGCGTTCGCGTGGGTTTCCTCCGGGTGCTCCGGTTTCCCCTACAGTCCAAAGACATGCGGTACAGGCAAATTGGTAAGGCTAAATTGTCCGTAGTATGTGTGTGAATGAGTGTATGTGAATGTTTCCCAGAGATGGGTTGCGGCTGGAAGGGCATCCGCTGCGTAAAAACTTGCTGGATATTTAGCGGTTCATTCCGCAGCGGCGACCCCAGATTAATTCCATGATCCACAGGGTTTGTTGCATGTTTTTCCCCGCATTCCTGTCAGCGCCAATACAGCAAAGTTGTGTGTGCTGCAAGCATTTTTGTCAGGAGAGCAGTACGAGAATTGGAGAATAGCAGGCGTTGTCTTTTATCAGGAGTTCGTTTACATTTAGACACATCGCCTAAATCCTCCAGATTCCTAGCAGGGCTAATGGTTAAAATAGACAGGGCAGAGACATGCTGCACTCTGAGTCTGCATTCAGACCCGAGGATAGAAAGAAAAGTCCTCATTTAGTGTTTATATGAACACGGTTATCTTTATAATAATATAAATTGTGGTTATGTGTATTTAAAATGACAAATGTAACAGGGCATTATATTGTTGTTTCTTTCTTTGCATTTTAACTTTGTAAACTATAAAATCATGGGTCTCTGCATGGTTTGTGTCTCATTTTGTGAACCGACTGACAAAAGTTGCTCGCTCCCCTCCTTCTCCCCTGCTCTGCTGGCCATGCCCACACCTGCCCTTTGCTCGCGGAGCTCCACGCCCACTATGATGCATCTTTTGAAAAAATTCTAAGGTTGACCTGAACCGAAAGTGGGGGGTGTCATGGCCCTTTAAGTGGCTAAGGAAAATGTTCACTTCAGATGGCACTTAAAAGCTTTTGCATCTGAACTATTCCATGCGTGTCAAAACTGATTAATTACTGTACATTAAGTACAGTAATTAATCACTTTTGACACGAATTAGTTCAGATGCAAAAGCTTTTAAGTGCCATCTGAAGTGAACATTTGCCTTGGCCACGGGTTTATGCTTCAAACAATTTACTCGCGCTCAAGTGGTTCCAAACCTTTATGAGTTTCTTTATTTTGCTGAACCTAAAAGAAGGTATTTTGAAGACAACTGGAAGTCTGTAACCATTGACACTCATAGTGGGGAAAAGCTTTCATTAAAATATCTTCTTTTGTGTTCAATGTGTTTGTGACAAACTAAGTTTAACTGGACGATGACAGAATTTTCAGCTTTAGATGAAACATATTGAAATCGCTCTACAACCTTATATATAGGACTGCAGCAGGCTGACACAGAGGATGTTAGTTTAACCAGTGTGGGGGGACATAAATGAAAAAATATATATATATGATTTTGCTACAAAAGTCCAATACAAACTCTGAACACTTTTCAAAACAACCCAATAAAACAAAGAGCATTAGAGGTGATTTTACAAAATTGGAGGAATTTGGGGGAATGATTGAGCTACAATCGAAATGCCAAAATTGCAGAGTTTCTTCTGAAGTGGTCCGCTAAACTTACTCCAAAATGCTGGAGCATTTACTGGCTACCTGTTGAGACGCATTTTCACTTTCATAGACCAGTAAGAGCTGTGATTATTATGTGAGAGTTGGTGGAGGCATGGCGGGAGATACTTTATAACACTGTCTATTCTTGTTCTAATGTGGCAGGACAGACCACTGTACTTGCCTCAGAAAAACATCATTAAAACATCTTATAAACAATGTCACATAACCTCAGCACAGCCAT
This sequence comes from Danio rerio, assembly GCF_052040795.2. NCBI lineage: Eukaryota > Metazoa > Chordata > Actinopteri > Cypriniformes > Danionidae > Danio > Danio rerio. The sequence goes on along the minus strand of NC_141023.1, from coordinate 43,148,929 downwards.
TCAATGTCCACACACTTATTAGTCAGCTCTGGAGAACATGTCGCTGAATAGATGGACTACACTAACCCTTCATTAAATTATTACCTTACCCGTCATTATTTATTTAATATGTTTCAATGTTTTTCATGGAAGTTTATTAAATATTTTATTTTGACAACAAGCTAAAGAAAAAAACTTTAGTATAGGACTAAAATATGACATGCATATTGAAAGTTGCTTAATAAATAAGTGCAAAAAATACATCTTATTTGATCACTATTTGATTAAACGCAAGTTTTATTATCCCACATTAAAAAAAATATTATAGCAGATTACAGTAAACACTATAGCAGGGGTCACCAATCCTGATCCTGGAGGGCCGGTGTCCCTGCAGGGTTTAGTTCCAACTTACCTTAACACACTTGCCTGGATGTTTTAAGTATACCTAGTTAGAGCTTGATTAGCTTGTTCAGGTGTGTTTGATTAGGGTTGGAGGTAAAATCTGCAGGACACCGGCCCTCCAGGAACAAGTTTGGTGACCCCTGCACTATAGGGTTTTTGAGCCATATTATAGTACTTAAATTAATCTGTTGTGGTATTTTACAGTTATGGTCACACAACAACTATAGTTATTTCAACAAATTACACCGGCCACTTTATTAGGTACATCTATTAAACTGCTTGTCAACGCAAATTTCTAATCAGCCAATCACAAAGCAGCAACTCTTTGCATTTATGCATGTAGACTCAGTCAAGACAATCTGCTGCAGATTAAACCGAGCATCAGAATGGGGAAGAAAGGTGAATTAAGTGACTTTGAACATGGCATGGTTGTTGGTGGCATGCCCAGGCAAACAGGCATGCCCATATGGTGCAAATGCTTTGTTGATGCCAGACTAGAATGGCCAGACTCGTTTGAGCTGATAGAAAGGCAACAGTAACCCAAATAACTACTCATTCCAACGGAGGTATGCAGAAGAGCATCTCTGAACGCACAACACATCCAACCTTGAGGCAGATGAGCTACAGCAGCAGAAGACTACACTGGGTGCCACTCCAGTCAGCTAAGAACAGGATACTGAGGCTACAATTCGCACAGGCTCATCAAATTTGGAAAATGGAAGATTTCCAAATTTGGAAAAACGTTGCCTGGACTGATGAGTCTCAATTTCTGCTGCAACATTCGCATGATAGGGTCAGAACACTGCAAATCTGCAGCAACTGCATGATGCAATCATGCCAATATGGACCAAAACCTCTGAAGAATATTTCCAGTACCTTGTTGAATCTATGACACGAAGGATTAACGCAGTTCTAAAGGGAAAAGAGGGTCCAACCCCATACTAGTAAGGTGTACCTAATAAAGTGGCCGGTAAGTGTATATTATATTGCAATACACCAAACTTGAATTTAGTAAAAAAAAAGTAAGTATTGATTATTTTTTTCACCTCACTAAAAACTATAGTATGCCATGACATTCATTAACAAAGAGTTCTAAATTCTAGTATAGTATAATACATTTTGCTATGGTATTGTTCAAAAACACTTGTATTTACCATAAAACACTTAGTATTTGGGTAACACTTTAAAACAATGGTCCATTAGTAAATGTAATCTCATGTATTACTAATTGTTGTTTATTTTAATAAATACATTTACTGCAGTATTGATTCACCTTTGTTAACGTTAAGCTAAATAACACTATTCATGTCAATTAATTTATGTTAACAAGCAAAAAAGTTAAATAATGCATAAGTAAATGTTGAGGAACTCTGATTAATAAATAATTTTCAAAATTACTGTCTCCTCACAGCAAGAAGGTCGCTGGTTCGAGCCCCGGCTGGGTCAGTTGGCGTTTCTGTGTGGAGTTTGCATGTTCTCCCTGCGTTTGCGTGGGTTTCCTCCAGGTGCTCCGGTTTCCCCCACAGTCCAAAGACATGCGGTACAGGTGAATTTGGTAGGCTAAATTGTACAAAGTGTATGAGTGTGAATGATTGTGTACGGATGTGTCCCAGAGATGGGTTGCAGCTGGAAGGGCATCCGCTGCGTAAAACCTATGCTGGATCAGTTGGCGGATGATTCCACTGTGGCGACCCCAGATTAATAAAGCAACTAAGCCGAAAAGGAAATTAATGAATGAATGATGGCGTATAAGAGAATGCTAGTGAATACATTAAATTTATTCGAACCAATAGGCCAAACATATTTTTCTCTTAAATGTTCTTGTTTATTGATAAGTCTCTCTGTAAATAAGCAATGATTTCCATTTCCAGATGCACAGCCAGATGGTACCACCACACATCCACTTTCACTGTGTCAGATACTCATACTTCTTAAAACCTAGCTAAATATTTACTCTTATAAAAATACAAATATTATTATTAATAATGAACTGTTCTATAGTGTCCTGCACCCAAAAGATGGAGACAAACAGAGATGCCACAAGGGCTGTATGTACCTAGATGTGGTCCTGTTAGCATAGTATGCTACTGACTGCTAAGGTTTCTGGCTACCTGTTGTCTCTGCTGCTGTCGCCTGTATTCTTCTTCACTAGCAGCGAGAGCCTGAGCCAAGGCCAGATCCTCCTGCTCCTGAGGGCTGAAACACACACCGCTGTCAGCATATCTTTTATTTAATCATTGCAAACATACCACATATAAATATGACCACAATGATGTTTTGGTCTTCATGTGGACATATTTGTACATTTGAACTATTAACTGAAGTCACTAATTTGTATTAAAAAAATAATCTGAAGCATGTAAAAATTATACATATGACTAAGGAGATAAATTAAAAGACCACTGGAAAATTCCCAGTTTTTTTGGACTTATTAGTAATGGGTTTGACTGAAATGGTAGTATTCACTAAATTCTGTAATATATATATATATATATATATATATATATATATATATATATATATATATATATATATATATATATATATATATATATAAATATAAATATAAATAAATATATATATATATATATATATATATATATATATATATATATATATTACAGAATTTAGTGAATACTACTATTTTAGACAAAAATATATAAATACATATATATATATATATATATATATATATATATATATATATATATATATATATATATATATATATATATATATATATACATATATATACATATATATATATATATATATAAATACATATATATATATATATATATATACATATATATACATATATATATATATATATATATATATATATATAAATACATATATATATATATATATATATATATATATAAATACATACATATATATATATATATAAATACATACATACATATATATATATATATATATATATATATATATATATATATATATATATATATATATATATATATATATATATATATATACATATATATACATACATACATATATATATATATATATATATATATATATATATATATATATATATATATATATATATATATATATATATATAATATATAAAATAAATATATAACTTATTTTCTTTTTTCAGAAAAAGAGAATTGGTCAGAGAATCAAACGTTTAAATTTGTTGCGAGTGAGAAATCTGGTTTATTCTGACAAGTGCAATTTCTGCCATGAAACTGCCATGTGAGCAGGCTGATATTTCACCTAATCTGCTCCTGCGTCATTAACTATATGCTGTTGCTGTCACCTCAGCCAATGATCTTGCTCCTTATCAGCTTAAATGCTCTGTGTCATTTTATGTTGTGGTGCTTTTTCGAAGGCCCTCGTCCACCCTAGCTCCACCTGTGTTTAGATCTGCGACAGGGATTACATGTATATTGATGCTTGCAGCAGCAGCAGCAGATTGTTATATTCTCAGACGGCATGTCTGTGTATACACTGTCAGTAATAGGTCTAGGTGCTTGCTCTGTCATAAAGCCTCATTCAGACTACGAGTGACTCACAGCGACAAAACATACGCGAGCGACAGCGACCGTTGGCGACCAGGTGGGCGTGTCCAGCACCACAACAAATTTGAAAATCTTTCAGCTTTATGCAATTGAAGAGAGACTTTCTTGAGCTCCAGCCAAAAGCAAGAGCTAGTAGAGCTTACGCGATCCTCTCTCAGCTCGCTCGGAAGCCGGTGAAATTCTCTCTGTAGACCTACACGGAACTGCATTTGCAGCAGCAGGTCGCCACCCAGAGCAACAGGCAGATACAAAGTCGCTGCTAGTTTGAACGAGACATAACAATCAAACAGCAGGAGCAGATCTACACCGCCAAGACCAAATACATCAACATTGCCTTATACATATTCATTACCATACTAAATCCCAAGTGTTCATGACAGCCCTATTGTTAAAATCTTCTGAAGCTAAAAAAAAAAAAATGCAGAAATAGAGATAATTCTCTCTCAAAGCATGGCATCTTTAATTTGTTTTTGTTGAATTGAAAGTTTTTTTTTCGGTTTTTATGCATAAAATGCTCTGAATGACAAAAGATTAAATAAACATAGCTATATAGATCAACACGTATGCTACACACACACAGTTTTTTTCCTTTTACTAGTTAATTTTCATAAGCTGTCTAATGGTTTAAAGCAAATACCTTAGAGTAGGCTGGCTTGCTCGAGCAGATTCAGCCAGTGATATTTCTAAAGCTCTCTGGAGGGCCTGCTCCTCCGTCTGTGAAAAACACAACAATTCATGGTTTAAAGACTTTTATAAAAACACTGTAAGCTACTAAACCTTAAAATGAGCAACGCACCAGCCCAGCTTGATAGGACACTGATGGGGGAATTACATTCTGTGCTGTGGGAGACACCATGGGTGGAGGTGCAGTATTTGTCCTTGGTGCACTGAAAGGCAAATTAATTTCAATTCAATTAATTCTTAATTTCAGATTCTCAGTTTTATGTCAAAGATTTAAAAAATACCATGTATCACTTAATCTATAATTGACAAAGATTCCAGTAAATTACGCCCGATTCACATGGGGCTTCAGCGTCAACACTTGACAGAGGGCATGTCTAAAGTTGGGGCTGATGCGATCTTCATAGCAGCGTCAGCCAATGAAATTAGTCTAAAACTGGATACTGTCTTAGCTGGTGTATTTGCATGCAGCGCTCTGATTGGCTGACGCCTCTGTTGGTGCTTGAAAAGTTGAGAAGTTCACAACTTCTGCAGTGAGAAGCGGCACAGACGGATCCACAATGCAGTTCGGCATTGGCTGACGTCACTGATTCAAATTGAATGGGAAGCGTTGACGCCCCGTGTGAATAAGGCGTTACAGAACTTGAAGTAAACACTCTATATGCACCACTTTCCTATAAAAAACATTCTTTACTAGAATGCAATAAGATATCACTATAGTATACTTGTGAATGCACCACAAAATTATACCCCCCCTAATGCAGCCTCATGTCATTCCAAACCCCAGAGACTCTTGTAAAGAACACAAATCAAGTTACTTTAGATCAGGGGTCACCAATCCTGGTCCTGGAGGGCCGGTGTCCCTGCAGTGTTTAGCTCCAACTTGCCTCAACACACCTGCCTGGATGTTTCAAGTATACCTAATAAGACCTTGATTAGCTTGTTCAGGTGTGTTTGATTACGGTCGGAGCTAAAATCTGCAGGACACCGGCCCTCCAGGAACAAGTTTGGTGACCACTGCTTTAGATGAAATCTTAAGCCAAAAGCTTTATTCAACAGTTTCTTTTCCTCAGTGTTAGTATATGTGAAAAAATAACAGTGCTTCCCACACATAGACTTTAATTGGTCGGGCCGCCCAGGTATATTAACAGCTGCCCACGTATATTTAGTGACAGATTTTTTTTATTTTTGCTTTTGTTAACATCCTTTTCCACTTTTTTTTTTATCCGTCCAATATTACTAAACGTCCACAATCGATTAAGTAGTGGAAAATCTTTTCTTGTTTACCCATTTCATTCTGTGAGCGCGAGATGGCTCAACACTCCCACAGACTTGTAACTTTTTAGAATTAAATTCATCTGGCCATGGTTTCAAAATCTCCTAAAATGTCAGGATTCAGCTTTTGTTTTTTAAAGCTGTCATCTTTTAATTGCGTTGTGCAGTCCTTTTTACTCAATTCTACTTTTGCTCCGCTTTGCAGCTGATAGCGCAAGCACAGTTGCAAGAGCGAGAGAAACATTTAATAATTAATTCTTTAATCTAAATGAGTCAGAAAAACTTTACTGTATACTCACAGAGGACCACATGACTGGTCTAAACTGGCTGCAACACACGCACGCACACACAATTGGTAATGGTTAATCAACGCATTTCCCATATTTAAATAATTAATACTTTTTTAGAGATATTGTCTGTTTTTATTCCTTTGTATCATTTATTTTTCATTTGCTGTATATTTTATTATTTTGATGATGTCAATATAGGCAATTTACATATTTTGCTTTGTACTTGAAATAGAGAGAAGCAGATTTTACCTACATTTAGTCATTTTACATTTAGTCATTTAGCAGACGCTTTTATCCAAAGCGATGCCTGGTGTATATTACATTGCTCCTGAATAGCTTAAAATTATGAGAAATAGTGGATTTCTTTTTTTAATTTATTTCTTTTTTTACTTTCAACAGTCTTTTTTTGTTAACCTATTGAAAATAAACAGTGTATAACAGTGTAATAATAAATAAAATAATTTTTAAAAATAATGTTTTGTTTATTGCATATAGTTATTAACTATAACTATTTATGTGATGCGGGTAAATGATGTGTTTCAATCAAACTGTATATTTCCAACCTGTGGAAACACTGAGTAATTATTGTAAAAAGCCCTATACAAATAAACTTAAACTGAATGGAGTATAGGGCACATGTTCACACTGCTGACGTATTACCCCAAATGGGCCTGTGGTTTGTTTCAAACAGGGGACGCTGTTGAATAAATTAGTTATTTTTGCTTTATGTGCACAAAAAAAAAAAGTGTTTTCGTAGCTTGATAATATTCCGATTGAACCACTGAAGTCACATAGACTGTGTGAAGTAGGTTTTTTGGTACCTTTCTGGACTTTGAATGACTCAGGACCATTGCCGTCAATGGGGTATGAGAGAGCTCCCGACTTTCATAAAAAATAATTTAAATTTTAAGACTTTCGAAGGCAGAATTGTCTTTTATTTGGTTAACTAAGACTTTAAACACTTCTTTCGCACAATATCTTGCACAATATCTCTGTAAAGCAGTTCCCCAACCCTGTTCCTGAAGACACACCAACAGTACACATTTTCAACCTCTTCCTAATCAAACACACACAGAAGAGACTCCAAAATCTGGTTCAGATAAGGAAGACATCTGAAAGGTGCACTGTTGAGGAAAAGGGTTAGAAAACACTGCTGTAAAGTACATGTTTAGTCTGTTTTAGATTAGTATATGTTCAGTAAGATTACAGCTTTAAAACATTAGCTATGTACAGTTTTTTTGTATTTTTATTCTATCACCTAGAGTTGTATGTTTATAGTTAAGTTTATATATACAGCACAGAAGTCTTGCAATTGAGGTGCTCTTTCATTACATGGAAACGTAGCGGAAATGGCCAAAAACAAAACAAATATAAAATAAAAGAGATAAGCCCTTAAAGAAGTACATTATAATGTAAAACCGTGCAGAACAACAATATATATATATATACACACACGTGACCTTCCACCCCACTCACGCCTTAACTCTTTCTAATTTTGATTGTAATATAATAACACACCTACACACACTTTTGGTAAATCTACTTTGAAAGAATAACTATAGTAAAAAAAAAGCTAGATAAATTAATTTGAAGTGAATTTAAAAATTAATGTTAATCTAAAAATTAGATGTCTGTCATCATATACTCACCCTCAAACCTTTTCAAACCTTTCTTTGCTTTTTTCTGTTGAACACAACAGAGGATTTTTACATAAGTTTTGAAACCACTTGAGGGTGAATAAATGAGAATTTCATATTTTGCTGAACTACCTATCAAAGTACTAAAAAGTGAATTGGTGAAAGTGTTTTATTTGCCAGAAACCCCTTTTAAAAGCATTTCAACAACCTCAAGCTTCTAAGTGGTTGGCGTATATTGAACTGACACTTCTGAGGACACTGTGTTTTCCAAAATGTACTTACCTACTGCTCTGAGGTCTGGCGTTTCCAGTGACTCCATTAGACATGTTCCTAGAGCTCCCTCTAGTGGATGAAGCTGCTGTGTTACTGGAAGAAGAGCCCTGAGCCCTCATTAAAGCTGCATGCCTACAAAACAAAACAAACCCCACCATTAGTAGATCCCTATTCCTCCTGAGAGCATCACTGATCCGCATGAAAACCAGGCTTACCCTGATTTGGAGACCGGCTTGTTGTCAGTCTTACAGTCATGGTCGAGTGGATGCCTGTGTTTGAGACAGTAGTTTAGGTGGCACTGGTCACACGTCACCCGGATCATTTCCTTCTGCTTACAGCCGCCCTTCGAGCATTTATTAGTAAAGATCTGCAGGGAGATAAACAATCATGTGGGTGTTCATTTTGGAGTGATGTCATTATCTTTCTCCTCATCCTATGCGTTTGGTACCTTTCGTTTCCTCTGGGCAGGGTCAGATTTGCAGTCTCTGTCTATGTGCTCGCCGACTTTGATATCTGGCATTTCTCCTCTTCGGATGGGAATGGGGATGTTGCACAATGGACATACAGGAACCTGGACGTCCTGAACAAAAAAAAAAAACAATAATAACTTGTACCAGATACATACAATCTTGAAAGAGATAAAATAAAATTTTCATTTAAAAATAAATATAAATTTTAATTTAAAGCGGATAACATTAATTCAATAAATGTTTTTAAGCCTTCTGGGTCCTTGTTTTCACTTCTGGAATTTACATTCAATCATAAATAGTGAAATTTAAAAGACAACACGTAATTGTGGGTAAATACTTGAAAAAAATATTCAATTGATAACGTTTTTGGGTTTAAATGGTTTAGACATGCTTTTAAAAGCAATACAATTTTATTAAACCATTAAAAATAGCATTCTTATCAGAAAAAATTTAATTAGAAAGACACTACATTTGAGAACAACAATATATTTTTTTAATATTAAACGTTTAATTTAATAACTTTTAAATATTAATGGTGTTGGGGAAAAAAAAAAAAAAAACTTATGAAAATGAGAATTCAGTCCAAGAGACTCGAACAAGGATGCTTTTCACCCCTCCCGTCTCCCCCGACGGCCCGCGCTCACACCACAAACGGGCTTCGGCACGCTTACGTCATCGCTGCTGCGCTGTTAAGTGAGAAGCGCTCTCTCACTCAGCAGCACAGTGGAGATTTCTGTAGTTATATCGTTTCAGTCGTTTGATATGGCGTCAAATATTTTGCCAAACAGTCCTTAGAGATGCGGGGACACGCAGTCAGATATTTCGCTGAACAGATCCGCCACTTTTGGCGCTCATAAACAATCATAAAGCCCTCGTGCTGCAGGAATGAGGTCTGCTGAAGCTGCGCAGCTGTCGTGCAGTGAGGGGTTTGCGTCTTTAATAAACTATGGCAGTTTGCGTTCACTGAACAGTAAGAATTATTAATAAATCCATATGAAACAGCCCCTTAAAAGTCACATCTCGCTTTCAGTTTCGGGCTTTGGCACGTTATGCACTCACACACAAGCGTACCGCGCCAAAGCCCAAGTGAACCGGGCTCAGGCACACCTCTTCCAACCGGGCCAGGGCTGGCCAAGTGAACAGTGCTTGAGCCCGATTCAGCGCACTCACACTTCTCAAACTATCTGGGAAACGGGCCTGGGCATGGTACGGATGGCATACTGTGAGTAGGCCCTGAGTTTGACACCTGTGATCTAAGGCAAAGTCGTTTAGACCCTGCTCGTAGCATTTGCATCACTCTGGCACAGCCAGTGCTCAGAAAGCAGGAGGTTTTAATGTCTGTCACACACTAGCTAGAGTTTTGATCCTTTAAAACCAAAGAATATAACTTTTCAGTTATATATTGATTATTGTTAATTTGGAACTAGATTAAAAACATTTCCATTTCCACGTTCCATCGTCTGACAATTGAGTTTAAAGTTTGTTTTCACATCAGATTCAATGGCTATTTCATGGCAAAAAAAACAACAAAAAAAACAAAAAGAAAACAGATTAAATGGCTATTTATAAACCATTTATAAATAACACTTTTATAACTATAGAGACAGCAATAACAAAGATCATTTGAAGTGTTACAGTAAATATTACTATGGCACGGTGCTACTCAGAGTAATACTTATAGTAATATAATAACTTTTAACAGCACACGATGATAAAAAACAAATTATTTTCAGTTGATAACATTTTAAAAGACTATTATGGCATGGATTTTCTAATGGATGTCTGCTCCAGGATGGAGTAACATGTATAAATTCTTATGTCTTTATGACTATTAATAATGTTTAAGGGTCTAGACTATACGGCCACTTTAGTGTCATCCCACTATAGAGTAAAACTGGAATAACATGCTTGTTGTTGCTTTTTACTGTATGCTATATGATTTGTTTCCTAAAGATTTCCCAGCCAGGTCAGAAATCATGGAGACCTCTTTAGTGGACCTGGACTCTTGAAGTATTGGAAACAACTGTTTCCAGAGTTATTTGCCATTTGATGTGTTAAATCTTTTGTATGCAAGCTGCCAGTTTGGATGTCGATTGTACCAGTTTTTAACCAGTTTAAATAAGATGGCTGAGACTAGGGCTGGGCGATTAATCGAAATTGACATTCAGAAATTACAATCGAGTTTTCCAAGTTTATTTTATTTTATTACTTTTCCTACCGCGTGGGGTCACGTGACCCTGCTCGGTTTATTTTTCTGGTTCGATGATGATTGGAAGCTGCGTCAGAGATGCCTCGAGACAGCATATTTTCCATCACAATAAAATCATTATTTAAATTAACATATTTACATAACATAAATATATAAATAAATAAAATAATTATTCATTAAGCATAAACTAGTTAAGATGTTCAATTAATCAAGATTTAGATTTTAGGCCAAATTACCCAGCCCTAGCTGAGAGTACACTCAGCCTTGGGTAAGAAACAGATTGTACTTTGAGTGTGTGAGTGAGTGTGTGTGTGTGTGTGTGTGTGTGTGTGTGTGTGTGTGTGTGTGTGTGTGTGTGTGTGTGTGTGTGTGTATGTATGCGTGTTTGTGTTCGTTCTATTCCTTTGTGGACCACCTGACTGACAATTGTATGTTTGAGATAGAGATATCATTCAGAATTGTATGCACACACACGTGGAAATGTTCTTAGTCTATCTGTGTTTTAACCAATCAAGTTAAAACACCTATGTGTATGATGCAGTTTATGACGTTATGTGCAAGTATAATTGTTGTTATTTTGAGATAGTAGTGAGAGAGTGAGAGAGTGTGAGAGAGTGTGAAAGAGAGTGAGAGAGAGTGAGAGAGAGTGAGAGAGAGTGAGAACCAGATAGATTGTTTATAATATTTCCAGAAGATGACCATGTCACAGTTTAGCTAAATTAATTCAAGCCTCCTCTTGAAGTGACTTGCTATGTACCTTCGCCATTTGCAATGCATTAAAACATTGTTTTCCAGTCGCAGTCGAGCTTCATTCTCAAAATGTATCATTTGTCTAAAGTGACAAATGTACACAAACTAGTGTACTATGACTATGGATACAATCAGCCAGTGCAGTCATCCCTCCATAGTAAAAAGTGACATTTTATGTCTGCCGGTTTGTTTACTTGTGGGAGTTCCATTGGCATTTTCCCGCACGTGAATTCTGACCAATCGAAAAGCAGTTTAGAAAATGGGTTCAATAACATCTGGCCAATGAGTGATGTGGATTTAGTCACGACTGCATTTTGGTTATTTTCAACTGGTTCTGACCGAAGCAATCAGTGTGGTGTGAAAAGGACCCAAAAACGGCAGAAAAATGCTATAATATATCATTTGTTGCCCTTGGTCCGGACCAAACTAACCGAACCAAAGATGTGAAAGCACCCTCATAAATTGTAAAGGAAAAACACTGAATTTGAGAACATTTAACATTCATATGGTAATAAAAATATATACTGATAATAAACCATTCAATTTTATGTCTTAGTATTTCAATCAATAACACATGCTTTTTAATTACACACATCCATTGAACCATTAAACTCCAGAATAATCAGAATGCAATAAATGAAATCCAGAAACAATTAGGGCATCTAACGGCACAAATTGTATCAAGCATACATCTAATCGCTTTTATAATTATGGAGTATTGAAATGATTTCTATCCTAAGAACCTCTGAAAATGTAATTTGGCAAGATTATTACCATTAGAAACAAGTATACTGACCTTCTTATATGATGAAGTGCACTTGTGATTTGCATAAGTTATGTGGTCTTTGCAGAAAATCTCTTCACAGGCATCACATTTCATTGGAAGGAAATCTGTAGAATACACACATTTAAAAAAAAAAAAATTACAAATATTTTAGACATGCACAATCACACTAAAAACAGCCTATCACTGTTAAAATGTATATGGATACTTAATTAATCATAAATAAATTGAACTCTAATTACCAGTATACAACATTGGACCGACCTGGCTGACACACTGTGGTGTCATATGACTACATTTTGTGGATATAAAAAAGAAAATGCCACTCCTATACTAATGTGATTAATGGATTTGCTATGCAGGCCGAGGCACAGTAATGCACATACATACACATTAATAATTCAACAAAACAGACTGTCTAATGGTGGAAATAGCAGGAGTGGCTTGTCAGAGGCACTCTTCATACAAGTACCATCTGAAATTTTCTTCTAAAATTAGCATTTTTCTCAGGCTTCTATATCTTGATTCAATAATTTTATTTTTAAAGGCAAATAATAGGTTATTTTTATTGATTTTAACATGAAATAACTGAACATAAACATAAGCGGCAGAGAAAAATGCTCATTGCTCTAGATGGCACTTAAAGATTTTTGCATCTGAACTCATATCTGACATTTTTGCCTGCTATGCCATCATCAGTGTGTATGTTATTACATGATCTCCAGCAGATTTTGATTACAATTACAACACAAAGTATGTCTGTATAGATTATTTTGAGGGATGTAAACAAAAACAATGGTCCCAACACACTTCCTGTTTTACATTTTTGTTTTCTATAGCCTCCGCGAATCCAAAAAGAGCCACATATTGATAATTAATTTTATGGTAGCGGTTTTAACATCAAGTTATAATTGAATTGCCTCTTACCACTTATGAAGTAGTTTGATAACAAGCAGAAAATGTTAATTGGCAAACAACATGACCACATTGAAACAATCTAAAACTGCTCCTTCAGAAATACTCAACATTAATTTGTGTTCCTTTATTTATGAACTTGGTGTACAGTATGTATGCATGTATGCAAGTATGTATGCATGTATGTATGTATGCATGTATGTATTTGATGGAACAGTTGTGTTGCGTGTAAAAAAAAAAACAAAAAAAAACAAGCAATATAGCGTTTTTTGTGAAAATGATGAGATTTCTTTTATGTGCTTATATATTCGATAATTAAACAGTATTTACTTGAAAAAAAAAAATAGAGCAAAATACATGTCTGTACTCTCAGGGTTAATATATTTCCCTTGCTGAAAAAAGTAGTGATAGTGTATATTTCATAAAAATAATAATTATTAAACAAACAAATACATACATTTTTATTACTATTTGCCATATCAGTTTCACTGGCTATGTTTACTACATTTTATAACCTTTTCTATAATTATAAAAATATTCCAACAATTAAAGGTCATCAACAGCAATAAATAACACAGAAGATAAAATGCATAAATAATAATAATGAAAATATATAAGATAAAAACCTTAAACAGTTTAAGGTTTATTTTTGATACACATTTAAAAATGTTTCATTTAAAGTGTATCCAGATAAAAATGGTTGCATATTAACATTAAAAATATGGCATTACTTAAAAATATGTTTAACAGTTTGGTTTCTGTTGCAATATTGTCATTTTGGGTGTTCTCATAGTAAAAAATGAAAATGTACTATTTACTCTGGCAAGAGGTTCCAAAGCGTACATTTTTCATCTTCAAAAGAAGACTTGAAGAAGAAGATTTTTTAAGAAAGATTAAACCTGTAAACATTTATCTTCAATAGTAGAAACGACAAATTTAATGGAAGTGAATGGTTACAGGTTTCCAACATTTTTCAAAATACCTTCTTTTGTGTTCAAAATGTTCAATGTACATCTGATTCTGAACAAAAATTCCGATCGGGCCAGAAAAATAAAAAAATCATTGTTGATCCCTGCTGTAACGTTAAGTGACGGAGTAAGACCTGATAAAAATAGCACATACCGAGTCGTTTGCAGCTCTTCTCCGAGCAGTGCTCCCCGAGATCTGGAAACTCCATGGCACAGTGGTGAAACGCACCCCGCTGCTGGACTGAAAACAGCAATCAGACCGTCACCACTGACCTGCTGTCATTTCAGCCAACCCAGCAGCTAAAACACAACCATTACGAATCCAGCTAACGAGTAAAACTTGCTTTAAAAACGGAAGGCCTGTCAAGAGGTGAGCTGATCCTGTTTACCATTAGTTGACGCCATTACATAACTGTTGTGTTGTGTATCTGGAAGCGGATAATCAACTACTGCTGAATCATACAGGATAATATTTACAGGCACACCTCAATATCCCATTACGATAAGGTCAATAATATATGGATATTATATTAATATAAAACTATATGGATATGATGGACGCTGATTGATGATTACTGAAATGTTCTAGGCTACTATCACAAATGCAAATAGGTTAATAACAGTTAATCTAGTTAAAGGTTAAAATGAGACTGGCTAAATTAACATATGGTTAAATCAAATCACGCCATTTAATATACAAATATGCAGAGTAACAAACAAATAACTGGTTGTCGTTTGGTTTGCGGGAAACCTAACATTAAACCTAATAAGCGTTTTAGATGGCGAAATTTTAAATGAATGCGTCTTACCGAGATAGTGAGCAAATCCACTTTTTCTTGGTCCCACCTTGAATAGTAAACTAAAGCTTTTGGCTTCGAACAAGCTCAGCTTCTGTGTTTGGGCTTTTGTAGTCGTCTGCTGTTTTTTGAGATGTCATCGCTGGGTGTGTGAATCTGGAGACAACACTGGGATTGTATTTTTCAAAATTAAAGTCTTCGAGATTTAGAAATTATATTCAGTAGTTACTTTTTATAAAGGGCCAAAAATATATAATATATATAAAATATATCATTATGAGCTGTGGGCCGAAGGTGAATATACCAAACTAGGCTATATTACATTTAAGTCGCCATGGGTAAATAATTTCCTGATTTATTCTCCAGTATTTAAAATGAATATAAAACATTGCTTTAAATCATATTAGTTAAAACAGTATAACTTTTAAAATGATAACTTATTGCATTAAAAACATAAACAATGATATTTATAACACTTGATTTGTTCACCAGTCTCTGCATTGTCAGGTGACACAGAATGTACATTTAACAAAAAAAAAAGTTTAAAAATAAAAATAAAAATAATAAAATGTATTAATTTACGCCATTTAACTAAAATATTTAATTTCCGTTAGCCTTTAACAATAAAACAAACAAAGGGTTATGCAGGCCTGTAGGCAGTCTCATGAATGGGATGGTTCTTTTTTTCTGAAAAACGTGGACCTTTGTAAATAAAAAAAGTTCTTAATACTTTTTTAACAGTCATGTTTTCTTTCAAGAATAAGGTCCAAGATTTAGAATAAAAGTTACTTGTCAACGTTTTGTCTATTTAAAAACAATACAGTAGCAAAACATGACTTCACTTATGTCAAATGTTTTCTTGCACAGCTGGATTTTGGACTCTGCATTGGTCAAAACCGATTAACTGAAGTCACACCATTATTCAACTTGGTCTTATAGCCTTTTTCGATGAGTTATTTTCATTATTTGTGATGGCATAGCAGTCAAAATAGGACAAATGACTTTATGAATGGGACAAATTTTGGACCTTTGTCCCCCCACCCCCCTTGGCTATGGGCCTATTATATTAAATTTGAATTGACAATCTGAAAATTATCCCCATCGTCTTTTTCTCTCTTTTCAGAGGGATGGTGGGCCAAATCAAGGTTACCATGCATGGGCCAACTTTGGCTCACAAGCCCTACTTTGGCCATCACTGGCCTATGGGTTTTAGTAGCATATCTAATCTGTGAACATTGGTAGCACGTAAATTGTACTTCATACTAAACTTTCCCCCAAAACATTGTTATTTAGGTAACATGCTGGAACCTTTACAACGAGAGATTCGCACATTAGTTATACAACTTCTTTCTGTAAAGTAAATGCAAGAGGATTATTGAGGGAAATAAAATAATTTACCTTCATAAGTATTGATTATTGCAAAGCCAGTGCACACTGTTATATACAGGTACAGTTATGTGTATTAGAATAATCAGTTTTCCAGATGTTCATTTGCTAAAAAAGGGCAATGCAAAAAACTTTGGAACTAACTTTGGTGACACTTACAGTGCACTAAATGTATTTTAGTATAGAATAATTTTCCTACTACATAATTAAGTATTTAATAGTCTATTGCTGGGTCATGATCATCTGATTAAGAAAAAAATAGTTCTTAATCTTATTGTTTCAATAATAATAATAATAATAATAATAATAATAATTGTATAATATAACATATTATATAATTATATAATAATAATATATATATAAATATATATATATATATATATATATATATATATATATATATATATATATATATATATAATTATTATTATTATTATTATTTTTATTATTATTATAACGTTCATTGTATACCGTGGAAAGCAAGGTGGAAATTGATAACTTGTAAAAAAATAGAAAAAGTTTTTCACTGCCATTTCATAGGACTTTTACAAGTTAAAAGTAGTTTGGCAAATTTGTGCTTCCGGTAATGCTGTTTATTGTTGTTTCTGGCTTCAGGCGGCACCTTTATCATGCCCTGACTAGTCACATTCTTGCTGACGTAATCACGTTACTACGAGAGGTTTCCAGAAAATACCACCAGAGGCCGTGATTCATCACTTTATGCATATTTTTTTCTTTCCATCCTCATTATCAACAACAACAACAATAATAATAGTAATACACATATAAATAAATAAAATAAAACAAAAAATAAAGGATGAAGAAACTTCAGTAGCAAGGGAGTTACTTCTCTCAAAAAAAAAAAAAATCCTGTAATGATGAATATAAATATCTTACTTTTTGACTTTTCATCTCTTAATGTCTTCAAATAAATCCCATATTCTTCTATAAACCCCACTAGTCTTGGGGGGATTTTGAAAAAATGTACATTTATGAATATAAAATTGTAATAATATCAACAAATAATTCATCATATAAGATATCTTTTTATCCTTAAATATTAACCCAAACCTTATTATTTCCCATGAGAATAGAAGTCTCACAGATATATCATATCCAAGCTAATACTTGTACTTGTATACAACTAATACTAATAACATGTTTGTACCAAATTACATTGTAAAAAACAAGTGTTCAATTGTTTTAATATCTAGATTGTAGTATGTAGTTTTTTACATACATGTAGCAATTACTTAACATTTCTTTAACAAAACAATAATAATAATAATAATAATAATAATAATAATAATAATAATAATAATAATAATACAATGAAATGAAAATAAAATAAAATGTATATTTATAAATATATGCAATAAACAAATTGTTGTTGTAAGGTGTGATCAAACTTATTACTAACAATATAGATATGTAGCCAGTCTGTACCAGAAAGAAACAGCAGTCTTCCTTTAAATAGGGATCAAATCTCAGTCGATTCACACAAATAATTAGCCTAAATACTGAACTGTCAATAGGTAGCTAATCCTGTAGTCTCCAGTGCTGGAAGGGTAAATGTCACAATGACAGTGCTGAAAATCTGGAACAGTGTGGTTATTGTGTCATCTTGTATGAGCAACTGTGTTTTTTTTCTCTTGTTAGATAAATCCTTATCACATCACCACAGTCATTTCACATTAGAGGACGTCCCAGTATGAGAGCAGTTTAACAGGGGAGGAGGTGGAGAAAAGGGAAACACTGATTCATGGAGATCTGTTTGTTTAATGCTTATTGTTACTAAAACAATAGGTAACGTGACCAGACCTGTCAATGAGTAATATTTGTAATATACTGTAAACTGGCCAAACATTATAGGATGATTTCACAAACAGTGCTTGACCTTCACTAAATTATATAATTAAGCAGCTTTTAAAAAAACACTGATGTGTACATTAAAACTATGACACTGGCATATTTTTTGTTTATGTCACTGCAAGTAATGTTTATTTAACACAGCTCCTACACTGCTGTAGGATGTCACTGGGGATTAGGGTTAGGGTAGGTGTACGCATTAAAAACAGCTTATAGAAGGAGGAGCTCAAGCTCAAGCTCCCCCTAATTGGAGCTCAAGTGGGCTTGCAGCTTCATAATATTGGGCGAGCAGCGTCTCCTTCTCCCACTTGCACTCGTGCAGTAAACAGTTTCACCAGCAGATGGCGATGCGCGCTCGAGCTACACTTACGACGACTCTCGTTCTCGCGCCTCTTTATAGTGAAGAACCTGACCCCAGGAAAAAGGCCCATAAACCATGAATTATTGAAAAAAAAACTCCAAGAAAAGGTAAACAAATTATAATTTTCCATGTTAAAATAAAGATAATACTGTTTGTGTGTACGAAAGGGGCTGACAAGTGAGCAGAGTGGGAATGTTTTGTACTCCATTTTTAAACGTACCGGAAAGTTCCGTCCTCTCAGCTAACGATTGCAACAGTTTGCTACATTTGCTACATTCTCTAACATTATTGCCACTATTTGCTACATTTGATTCATCATTTAGGCTTTTAAAGCTATAGATGTAGTAATAAGTGATGGAAAGTTTATTTTAAAAATGAATTTACAGATTACAGGTTACTTAAAAATTGTACATTTAGTGTATTTCCATTATTTTATTGTTGTAACGTTAACGACTTTAAATAATGATTACATTTCATTACTTTTTGATTCATTAATTCAAGTTTCCAACAAATGTTTTCAAATGGTAATAACTTTCCAGTGACCGTCCTGCCTCTCTGTGGTGTTAAAAATTCCAAGATGTCCTTCGAAAAAGAGTAGGGATTTAATCCCGGCATCCTGGCCAAATTTGCCCACTGGCCTCTGTCCATCATGGCCTCCTAGCATTATATCATAATTGGCTTCATCACTCACACATCACTTCATCGTCTCTTCTCCACCAATCAGCTGGTGTGTGGTGTGCCATCCATCTAGTGCAATATGGCTGCTGTCATCTAGGTGGATGCTGCACACTGGTGGTGGATGAGGAGATGTCCCCTTATGTGTAAAAGCGCTTTGAGTGTCCAGAAAAGCACTATATAGATGTAAGGAATTATTATTATTATTATTATTATTATTATTATTATTACTATTATTATTATTCCAGCAGTTAAATCAGCTTTACATTATATGAGTGGCATTTCTTCCTGACTTTAAAAAATCCATATATATATATATATATATATATATTTTTTTTTTCTATGGGAATTTAGTATTTTAAGTTTGTAAATTTTCATCTCTAGCCTATAGATTTATAACAATGGCTTTGTAAAAATGTGATTATTGGCATCTTTTGTTTATATGTTTGTGCTACATTTGTTGTGTGTATATATGTATTTGGTAACCTCCTTTTTTTTTCTTTTTATTGGTATTGTACTGTTTTTGTTAAATATCTCATAAATGTTAAATTAAACAAAATATAACAAAAATATTTTAATCATTAAATTTTAAAGCACCGCCATCTCAAAATTAGACTTAATGACCTTTTTTGAGATCGTTTTAATGTTCATATAAGAAAATATAGCTATGATAACTTTTACCTGAAAATGAAAAATAAAACAGTTCATCATACAGTTGCAATCAGAATTAAATTAATAATAAAATCTTCTCTCCATTAAACAGAAATTGGGTAAAAAATTAAACGAGGCTAATAATTTAGGGGGCTAATAATTCAAGGGGGTTAATTATTCTGATTAAAACTGTACATTGTAGAACAGTCAGTGCAGTTTGGCAGAAAAGTCAATCAAATCTATCTTTCAATCTCTCTTTCTCTCTCTGCCTTTAAATGGCAAGAAGCATTGTGTACATTAACACAGACAAAGCAAAATTATTTGAAGTATTAATAAGCTTTTTATGGTAAATAATTAAATGAACCGTCATTGCAATTGTTATCATTTTCATAAAGAACTGTAATGTAATGACATCTTTTCCCTCAGCAAATATAATCCATCAGTTCTTGAAAGAAACACCCCAAACTTCATTAGGTTGAAATTATTATTATTTAATTATTTAATATTTTATTATATTAATTTTTTTCTTCCGGCGCATGCACTTTATCTTCTCTCCACAAGGTGGCAGTAATGTAGTTTTTTTCCCTTTATGAATGAACTGTACGTCAGAGCTTAAAATGTAATACTTAATGTCGTACATTTTAATTATATTGAATTACAGAAGAATTACAGCAGGAATAATTTCAAGAATTAATATCAAATAAGGCCATTACATATTTTTTTAATGTTAAAAAAGTTTTTTAAGCTGTCATGCTAGATTTGCCATAGCTTTAGGTTTTTATATACTTTTATGAACTTGAAAATCACCAATCCAATGTTTTGCTTGTTACAATGTGCATCACATTTTAAATAGAATTTGGCTTATACAAGTTTTTATAACTAAATTTGTTTTATGTGTCACAGTTACAAAGCAGCACAGTTATAAAAAGTCAACATTATTATTATTTTTTTATTTTTGATAAAAAGATGACTTTTTAAAAAATAATTTTTTATGTTGCCTTTGTCCCATGAAAGATGAGCATAACCCTTGAGTTAAAGATTCATTCATTCATTTATTTTCTTTTCGGCTTAGTTCCTTCATTAATCAGGGATTAATCCCACAGCGGAATGAACCGCCAACTTATCCAGCTTATGTTTTTACGCAGCAGTTGCCCTTCCACATGCAACTGCATCACTGGGAAACATACATACTCTCTCATTCACACACACACACTACGGACAATTTAGCCTATTTTATTGACCTGTACCGCATGTCTTTGGATTTGTGGGGGAAACCGGAGCATCCAAAGGAAACCCAATTGAACACGGGGAGAACATGCAAACTCCACATAAAAACGCCAACTAACCCAGCCGAGGCTCGAACCAGTGATCTTTTTTCTGTGAGGCGACACATTGCCAAGTCTGTCCTTTAAGTTTATATTTTTAATAGGAGCATTCCTCGTTCATTAATTTTTCTTATAAATTCAACATACAAACCTGTATGACTTTCATTTGTTTGTGCAACATAAATGATGATCATTTGAACAATGTCTCATTTTTTCAGTCAGTGGGTTTCAGCGTTCTTCATAAAAGAAATAGAGCAAACAATTGTATAACTTTCATTTTACGGTGAACCACCCCTTTAAAAAGCATGCATCTACACAGAGAATGAATAATGAATCCAGTCAGGAAGATTAACAGCCAATGTTCAGGCTCCGAAACACATGGATTCTGAAACCCTCAATAATCTCTAACAGGTTAATTAGTGTATTGATCACTCAAGCAATGATCCAATTTAAAGATCTGAAATTCCTATATTTGCAGGGTAGGTTTACACAACACCCCTCGTGCGAACACATTTAAATAATTTGAAACAAAGAGCACCCAGTCGTCGCCTCTTATTATGCAACAGTGCTCAGTCATGCTCCTGGAGGCCCGTGTAAAAGATCACTTTTGAGCTCATCTCAGATTCTTCCCTGGTACAAGAGCACCTGGCTCATAAGCTGCTAATTTTGCTGCCAGATGGCACCTCTCAGAGAACACCTGCTTCATCATCGGGATTCCTTTACGTTGGCGAAACTCTGTCTGCTTGAATAGTAAAATGATTGTAATAATTTCATATCCGCTTATTATCCCTTCTTTGCAAGAACAAACGTTTATGCCGACAAATGCGCGGTGGCTCCCTGCCAAAATGTCTCCCCAGGTCACCCTCCATTTCTCAGTGCCTGCTGACAGTGTCTGTCAAATAGCATCATAAACGCTTTTGTTTAGGGGCCGCTCATCACCATTTCTCACTCACCCTGTCAGCGGTGTCACAAATTTCCCAGGTGTCCAGTACCTGCAAAGCATTTCACTTTTTTTTATAGGTGTGTTTGACATACCGTGCCTCATACGCACATTCACACCTCCTAAACTGCTGGGGTATCCTGCTGAAATGTGACTTCACTTTTCTGTGCTGAGCATTCAGTGCTGAAATTCCTCGCAGGCTCAGGTGTGAGATTCAGAGGGAAACTCTAAATATTATTTAAAAAACCCTTTTGTACTTTTATATTGTGTTGCTAACTACTAAGTAGTAACTTTGTAATTACTCATTTGATACAATGTACTTATATTTTATGAATATATGAATATTAGGCCAATCGGGCCAATATTGGCCGATCACGCATTCCAGACTCAATCGGAATTGGACGTTACCTCCCGATCAGGACTCAAATATATATACACTCATTATTTTTTACTGTAATACATCTATAGTTATGCGGTGGCACAGAGTTAGACCTCTTTTTTGACTTTACAAAGAAACAGCAATGCGTACGGCATGACATCATTGTTGCAGAGATGCTTTTGATTAAATGCCGACAAAGTAGAACACGTAGGCAGCTTGAAGTGGAAATGGCGAGTATGTCTGCGTCTGGAGGTATTATAAAGTTGATGACGACAACATTGCCATAGTAAACTATGAGATATGTACATTTGGGATTGTCTGCCGGGTATTTTAAGTTGGGGTGCTATTTGTTTATATATTAGATTTTTTTTTTTTTAAGATTTACTGTTGCACTAAAGTCCAAAAGTGTAGAATTGATGTAATTTATTAGTTGATTGTTCAAGCTACCTCACAGAATTGCTATGTTTGTTAATGGAGTTGTTGAATGTCAAAATAGGGTGAATTAACTAAAAAAATAAGGAACATCCTGGATCAGTTTCTTCGCTCTTCTTCATTCTTTTTTATGTATTATAGAAGTATCGAATCGGGTTTCGGTATCGTTAGATACTCCAAATCAAAATGACTCGGACTCGAGGACAAAAAAACCTGATCGGGACATCCCTAAATAATATGTACTTAAATTAAAAAAAAATTACTGTGTGTAGTTATGCCTATTGTAGCACAGTGGCGCAGTGGGTAGCACAATAGCCTTACAGCGAGAAGGATACTGGTTTGAGCCCTGGCTGGGTCAGTTGGCATTTCTGTGTGGAGTTGCATGTTCTCACCGTGTTTGCTTGAGTTTACTCCAGGTGCTCTGATTTCCCCCACAAATTCAAAAAATGTGTGGTATAGGTGAATTGGGTAAGTTAAATTGTCCATAGTGTATGTCTGTGAATAAGTGTTTATAGTTGTTTCGTAGTGATGGGTTACAGCGGAAAGGGCATCGGCTGCGTAAAACATTTGCTGGATAAGTTGGCGTTTCACTATGCTTCGACGACCTTAAATATTCATTCATTCATTTTCTTGTCGGCTTAGTCCCTTTATTCTTCCGGGGTCGCCACAGCAAAATGAACTGCCAACTTATCCAGCAAGTAAGTTTTTACGCAGCGGATGCCCTTCCACCCACAACCCATCTCTGGGAAACATCCACACACACATTCACACACACACTGATACACTACGGAC
Organism: Danio rerio; assembly: GCF_052040795.2. Classification (NCBI taxonomy): domain Eukaryota; kingdom Metazoa; phylum Chordata; class Actinopteri; order Cypriniformes; family Danionidae; genus Danio; species Danio rerio. The sequence continues at coordinate 43,125,132 of NC_141023.1, read as the reverse complement.
AATTTAGACTACCCTATTCACCTGTACCACATGTCTTTGGACTGTGGGGGAAACCGAAGCACCCAGAGGAAACCCACGCGAAGGCAGGGAGACAACCTTAACCATCTGCCAAATATTTTAACAGTAATACAAATAGATAGCAGTTGGCGTTTTTGTGTGGAGTTTGCATGTTCTGCCTGAGTTCGCGTGGGTTTCCTCCGGGTGCTCTGGTTTCCCCCACAGTCCAAAGATATGCAGTACAGGTGAAATGGGTAGGCTAAATTGTCCATAGTGTATGAGTGTGTGTGTTTCCCAGAGAAGGGTTGCGGCTGGAAGGGCATCCGCTGCATAAAAAAAACTTGCTGGATAAGTTGGCGGTTCATTCCACTGTGGCCACCCAGGATTAATAAAGGGACTAAGCCGACAAGAAATGAACAAATAGATAGATAAGGTTCCTGACTATTTAATACATTAAAAACATAAAGTAAAATTTTAAACTCTATTCTAAAACATGTCAACAACCAATTTAGGGAGCACATGATGGGGGTAATGTGTTCAAATTTGTGGAAAGCCTAGCCGATGCATTTTGGACCACTTGTTGACAATTTGATTTGTCAATACTTAAATTGATAAACTGAGTTCAATAGTCCATGCGTGATGATATACATTCAAGAATTAATCTCTCGAATTTCAGACGAGTTAAAAAGCTTTTCACTTTGGCTAAAATCTCAACTGGAAAAAACAAGATTTTAACTACTGCATTAACCTGTTTGTCAAATAGGAGGGCAGAATCAAGGTTGAAATTGAGATTTCTAACAGATGGTTTAGAAGTCAGAAAGATTATGCAGCATTTAATTCAGCTTGCCAAAGCTGGCTAATGGTCCAAAGACATATATTTTAAATGTTTTACTTTTTTGAGCCCAATCTAAAAACAGTTCAGTAAATTACAACTCAATAAAATCATAAATCAAACAGGAAATTGTAAAATTATTAATAAACGCACAATGTGACTGAACCCAAAGTACATGTGAAAGGTAAAGTCTAGATGGCAAACAGATGCAGACACTCATCAATATAGCACCATTTTTGTGATGCTGTTCAACAATGATTAATATTTTTACATTACTGTGAGGGTTAAGGGTTGGTGTGGGCATTAATAAAATACAACTTATAATGTAATTTAATAAATAATATAAATAAAACTTGGTATAATTATAGTTTTTTACATTACTGTGAGGTTGTGTTTAGAGTTGTGGTTGGGGTGGACATTAATAAAATACAATCAATGAGTAATTTAATAAATACTATAAAATATCTCATTAACTCCCAGCCTCTGTGATTGCCATGGTGTGCACATGTTAAGTTTTTGTCTCTGAATTTTTTCTACATATTTAACTTTTTTGGAACCACTATGAAATGAAGTTTTGTTGTCTTGTTTTGTTGTCCTTTGCTGCGTTTCCCGTTTAATAAAAATGTTTAACAAATAGCACTATATGAAGATAAGTGTCAAAGAATAAAGATAAATTACTCTCACAATATTTGTATATTATTAAGAGTTGTTCTTCATGTTCTGCTGCCAGACCACATGACGTATTATTTAAGGTACAGTTCAGTAAAACTGAAAAAAAAAAAAAAGCGTTTTTACTTAAATTTTATTGTACACACATGTATATTACAATTTTTCTCAGTGGCTTTGGTGTATTTCTCACAACACTTTTACCATTTGCACAACAGTTAATGCATTTCTCAAAACAATTAGTACAAACTGCAAAACCTAGATGTAACCTGCAAAAGTGTGTCAATTGCTCAAAATGGATAGTTCATTCCTCAAAAGCAAGTATTGATGTCAATGAAAGTGTCAGTATCATCAAGTTAAAAAGTCCTGACACCATTGTTTACGAACAAGATAGTCAAATGGCTTTGTCATGTTTTTATCATGACAGTTTACTCAGCCCATTTATTTCCATTGTAAAAAAAAGTCAGATTTTGGTGAAACTTCCTGAAAATGCTCAAGACAGCACTATATACTATTTGCACAGCCATTTGAAAACTACAGTAAAGTTAGTGCATCACTGCATTTAGTGAGGTATCTGAGTACAAGACACTGAATATGTATGTTTCACATTTTTTCTGCCTATACTCTTCTAATAACAATTACAATTCTAAGTTATTCACAGCATTGTGCATAAGAATAAATACACCCTTATTTACAACAAACATAAACTCCCTTTGGGTACAGCTGTGCACAACTGTAAACAATACTGCAGTACATGTTGGAACTGAACCTACAACATAGGGGTCTGTAAATTATTCATGAAATTGTTCAATTTAGAAGAAATTGTCAGAAAAAAAAAAGATTTAAAGATTTTTTTTAATTAGCTTGACATATTTTGACAACAACATTTTTTTATGTAATGACTTAAGTAATGAAATGACAACTATTAGTTTTATATTGAATGACTATTCAGCATTCACAAGTTTAGTTAATTTTGACTGACATGACATAAGCAAATGATAATGTTTATAAAGCAGAGAGTTGTATGAAAGCAATTTATGCATGTCCCAAAGCATTTGCAATTTGTTGGAAGGAATGAGAAACTGCTACTATGATGTGCAGAAATGACTAATTGTTTTGAGAAATGCTTTAACTGTTGTGCAAATGTAAACAGTGTTGTGAAATATGCACCACAGCTACTGAGGAAAACTGTAATCATATTTTTTTTGTTTACAGATCAAGGAATCATAATGCAATTTAAAAGCATAAATAAACGGAAAAGCACCCATTAATCACAGAATGTGGGCAATTGTTTATTAAGGGATATTTTGTAAACACATAATAGTTAAAGACATCTGATATAAAGTGTAACCAAATGTTCTTCATTTTATTCTAAAGATTATTCATTCATTCATTTGTTTTCTTTTTGGCTAAGTCCCTTTATTAATCTGGGGTCGCCACAGCGGAATGAACCGCCAACTTATCCAGCATGTTTTACGAAGTGGATGCCCTTCAAGCTGCAAACTATCCCTGAAAAACATCCAAACACACTCATTGTTCTAAAGATTAATTGATGTTAAATTATAATGACAACACAAGCAAACTCTTCAGACCTGCTTGAATTATAATGAATTTAGAAGGCCATAATATAATGCGATTAAAATATTTTGGGATAATTCATACTTTTGGCTATGTGCTGTAACACATTTTTAAAGCACATGATCAAACTTTATTCACTCTGAAGTGCATTCAGTGACCCATGCGGTGACCAACTCATAGAGTCCAACTATAAACAAATAAGTCTTTCTTTGTTTTGTCCTTACATTCAGTTGAGCGCATCCAGAAATATAAGCTAGGCAGTGACTCTAAATTGGATAGTAATTACTGCCACGACAAATTGAAGGGAAGCAATCCAACGTATTTTCTATTATGAGATAGTATTATTCTTGGTTAATAATCCCTTTATGCATGATTGAATTTTGATAGGCTGTCTGCATGATAATTGCGCGTAATAAACCATTGCATCTGAAGGCTTGTTAAGCTTTTGTGATTGGACATATCAGTAATTCTTATTAAAAATTGCAAAGCAGGTTTGGGTGTGTAAATATTACCATTTGTCTAAATGCCGGAAAAGTACAAAACATATTTGCAGACATTTCTTTAACAAAATAAGGGTCTGATTTACCTACACATCTAAAAATACAGATTCAGTGGATTCCTTGAGAACTTTTCATTTAAAAAAGGTTATTTATTGGAAAAAAGTTTGATCATTTATTGTGTAATAATTGCAATATTTTTTTTTCTTCAAGAGCTGCATAGGGGAATAGGGGAAACAAAAACTGTGTGGCATCCTTGCAAAACTCCTTTGCAGCCTTAGGATTTAAAGATGCTTTAAACAAACTATAAAGACTGCATTTCAAAGCAAAAAAGCAAAGCAAAGTTCCTTTGCAGCCTCTTTTCCTAAAACACAAGACTTTATACTGCAAAGCTAGTTTTTCTAGTTATCTAAAATTAAATTGCTTGCTTTTTTCATTTTCTAAGAACAATATAGCAACTTTCAACATATTATTTCAACACATCTTCTCAGACACACCTTAACATTTTAATATTAACTTGGGTGAATGTGAATTATTTTTCTGATATCAAATGAGTTAAAGTTTTTAAATTATTATTATTATTATTATTATTATTATTATTATTATTATTATTATTATATTACATCTCAGTCTATTAATTTGTCATGCTCACATGGCTGCAAATACCCGCATGCTCCAAGTCGGCTGTCTCAAGCAAAGTGACAGCGCGACTTGTTACCGCGGAGGATTTCAGCCTTTCAGCCTTTTGTTTAAGCAGATTTCCTCAATGAGTTAATGGGCCAGAAGAGGAGGCGGCTCGAGGCTAAAGTTGGAAGGAGGGTGAATGTAAAAGAGGCGTCAATATACGTGTCAGAGACAATGAACTAAAATGCAAGTCGAATAAAGGGACGATGGAAGTGAACAGATGGGGTGAGGCACGGAGGAAACGAGATGTCAGGACCATTTAGGATGTCCATAGATGATCATCATGGCATGAACAAAACGAAATAAACTTAAATTTAATACGGGTGTAATATGGATGCTAAAGCTTATCGAGAACTAACATCAAATAAAATAGCTTGCCAGTATCGGCTATATTGAAGACGGGCCACACCGCATGATGGCGCTCATGTATACGATTTCTAACTACATTGACTTTGATGAGTGATAATTAAAAAAGACACAGGCTCATTAATGAGCAATAGAACTTTTATCAATTAGGCACGTAGACTCGTGCTTAAAAGTGACTTGCGCACTGACGTTGATTAAACTTAGTAGTGTAAAATTTAGGAGGCCTAATAAACGGGTGAGCATTATGCACTTTTCATGGATGGTGCAGTGGGGACTGGTTTTTGGAAATGAAATATGTCCTATTCGCTTCATAGAAAGAGAACAGCACACACAATTCATTAAGAAGATAGCTTGTTAATTAGCGCTAAGTTAACCTGATTTCTCTTAATTAAAACATCTTTCCTCGTTTACGATGTGGATATATGCAGATCTCATGGGCTTTGAATTTTCTACAGCAGCAGATGGCCAGGCTGTGGATAATAGTTAACGCTCTCCGTGCCTCAGATCCCTAC